>NC_091304.1:7912773-8067625 GCF_038502225.1 Cherax quadricarinatus | reverse complement strand
GCTCCTGGCCCCGCCTCTTCGCTGAGTGCTACTAGGTCCTCTCTCCCTGCTCCATGTGCTTTATCATACCTCGTCTTAAAACTATGTATGGCTCCTGCCTCCACTACATCGCTTACCAGACTGTTCCACTTCCTAACAACTCTGTGACTGAAGAAATACTTCCTAACATCCCTTTAACTCATCTGAGTCTTCAGCTTCCAATTTTGACTCCTTGTTTCTGTGTCCCATCTCTGGAACATCCTGTCTCTGTCCGCCTTGTCTATTCCACGCAGTATTTTATATGTCGTTATCATGTCTCCCCTGACCCTGACACACACGTGTGTGTGTATGTGTATGTGTGTGTGTGCGGGCGTGCTTGATTTTTTTGTGTAATTATATCAGTAATAAGGTATAGATAATCTAGATTAGGGCTTATGCAGGTATAAATTAGAAACTGAGATCAATAAATATAAATAATTTAAGATAAAGAACTGTAAATGCTTAATTAGTCAAAACAGGTGAATACACATGGTCGCATTTTCACACAGTTTAACAGTAGAATACCTACGGTTAAGTAGGTCAACCATAAACCAGGAAATACCACATGCAGGATACAATAAGATACAAACTATAGTGTACATAGGTAGATATAGATATTAATTATACTAGTACGTAATGGATAAAACTCATTTAATAAAACTAAGTCGCAACTAAAATGGTTGGTGTGTAATCCGACCATGAACGATTGAACATAACGAGACTAGCTTGACCATTCACTGTTTCTAGGATCGCTTCATTATAATATTATAATCATGGGGAGCGCTAAACCCGTAGGATTATACAGCGCATGTGGGGGGATGGAAGGCATTCAGGCTCAATTCAGGGAACCGGAGCACAGATCCAATTCCCTAGATCAAGAGCCCCTCACCAGCGTCAAGGAACCTCATAATTGAACGGCTGAGGAACACACGGAATTGACTTACCGCTATAACGAGTAAATAGATTATACTGAAAATTAGTTCAGCAGTAATAGCATAAACAAACACTGGATTGAACTGTTCATGTACCGTGGACCTAGCTCTCCTGCTCTTTGCAGAGTCGATCTTAATTAAGAGACGTCCGATTTTCTGTCAACACACACACACACCAAGCCATGTCACTAATACCACAGCTGCGGCCGAATGTCTCTTGGCAGTGTTTTACCCACTGTTGTCTTGGTGTCCACGAACGGCCGTTCCCCATGACCAACCTGTCACGGCGTGGTGGGTGCCAAGCACAAGCTTGTTACACACATGTCTTGTTGCTGGGTTTATCTCCCGCTCTTTTTTCATCTTTTTTTTTTAAGCTTAATTCTCCCTCCACTATTGTTCTATCCCTATCCTATCTAGTTGTCTCTGTGACCCTGACAAAAATAATGCATATAGAAATGTAGAGGCCTTGAACAGAAGATGCACACTTAGCTCTAATTAAGGAGTAACAAAGCTGTAGAAAGGTTTAAATGTCGTAAATCTGCCGTCTGGACTCTGGCAAGGTGCAGCGCGGGGACGACTTTCACTTAACTTGGCCCTCTCCAAAATTCACGAGCAAGTGCTTACTGGAAGATGTTATCATTAGTGGTGACTTAACATTTGTTAGTGACGAGTTTAAAATATTTTAGGGTTAGTCGGTAATTGCTAATGAATTTAAGTCGGTAATTGTTAATAGAGCTGACGAATTATAAGCAGACAGCATCAGTAACTCAGTAATTTCTTTTCAGATGCCTACACAAAATGGATGATAATAATTACACCTAACTCATATTGTTGTTGATAATTTGTTAGCAGAGGTAATATTAAGATATATATTCACCTCCTAATATTTTGTGGGAAGATGTATACCCTCTAGTTTATGTTTACCAGTGAGTGGAAACAGTGGCGATCCAACAACTTTCTACAATATTATTTTTTTTCGGATCTTATTTTTTTTCATTTGTTTGGTTCAGGGTCTGTCGTTTACCAGGGTTATAAGGAAGTATTTCCCCCCGTTTGCCATCCATCAAGTATACTTTACTCACTAAATGGGATTAAAGTAATTTTTTTTTTTTTTGCACACCCTGAAGCTAAGTGTATGTAGGTGCTACTTTGGCTTGCTATCTACGTGTCATGAATCGACTTTATGCGATCTACACCTTATATTGCAATCAACATGGTACCTAACCTAACGTAACATAACCTCACCTAGGTTAGGTTAGGTTATGTTAGGTTAGGTACCGTGTTGATTGCAATATAAGGTGCAGATCGCAATGTAAGTGTAGATATCATTTTCCTTGTAGATAACAAGACAAAGTAGCACCGTGTTTGTATATTATATTCTTGTTGTACGATCATTTTTAACATTTCAGGTTTTTCGTTCTCTGTAAAGTGGGATTTTCCATTTTTTTTTACATTTAGCAATCTGCGTATATACTGAAAAACTACCTACCGAAATGTTATATACTTTAACATCTTAATTTGTGTATGATTACATCTGACACCTAGTAATGTCTTGTAACTACTTTCTGGCTTGTAATCACAAATACTGTTACTGGATTGTAAATACAAATACTGTTACTGGATTGTAAATACTGTTACTGGTTTGTAAGAACTATTACTGGCTTGTAAATACTGTTACTGGTTTATAATTACTATTACTGGCTTGTAAATACTGTTACTGGTTTGTAAGAACTATTACTGGCTTGTAAATACTGTTACTGGTTTATAATTACTATTACTGGCTTGTAAATACTGTTACTGGTTTGTAAGTACTATTACTGGCTTGTAAATACTGTTACTGGTTTGTAAGTACTATTACTGGCTTGTAAATACTGTTACTGGTTTGTAAGTACTATTACTGGCTTGTAAATACTGTTACTGGTTTGTAAGTACTATTACTGGCTTGTAAATACTGTTACTGGTTTGTAAGTACTATTACTGGCTTGTAAATACTGTTACTGGTTTAAGAACATAAGAACATGAGAAAGAAGGAATAGTGCAACAGGCCTACTGACCCATGCGGAGCAGGTCCATATCCCCCCCATATTAGACCAATGACCCCCCCCCCAGATTAGCCCAATGATCCACCCAGACTGGTCATCTCCACTCAAGGATGGAGCACTGCACCAGACCCAGCAGCACAAGCTAGTCAAGTCCAACTCACACCCATCCACACCCACTCATGTATTTATCTAACCTATTTTTAAAACTACACAACGTTTTAGCCTCAATAACTGTACTCGGGAGCTTGTTCCACTCATCCACAACTCTATTACCAAACCAGTGCTTTCCTATATCCTTCCTGAATCTGAATTTTTCCAACTGGAAACCATTGCTGCGAGTCCTGTCTAGGCTAGATATTTTTAGCACGCTATTTACATCCCCTTTATTTATTCCTGTTTTCCATTTATACACCTCGATCATTTCCCCCCTGGAAGAATGGAAGGCAATCTGAGTTGATCTAAGGAATGGAAAGGGTAGCTCTGGTTCCCTAGATCAAGAGCTCTTCATCGATATCAAGCAGCTTTCAATTTGGCCAGAAATTTCTGACTATAATGTTCAGTGTTAAAGAAGGAAGATGAGGCAGGAGGTAATGTAAAGTGTCAGGTACGCAAGACACTCCACCAATGATACAAGCAGAATAATACTCATCACTACAGAAATAAGAAGAAAGAAGGAACACTGAAATATGGCCCATGCGGGGCAGGTCCATGTCAACCCCCGGCTTAGACCAATGGCCCACTCAGTCAGGTCACCTCCACTTAAGGAGGGAGAACAGCATCTAACCCAGTAGCACCAGCTAGTCAGGTCCAACTCACACCCACCCACACCCACTCATGTATTTATCTAAAGTGTTTTTAAAATTACACAACGACTTAGCTTCTATAACGGTGCTCGGGAGTTTGTTCCAATCATCCACAACTCTATTACCAAACCAGTGCTTTCCTATATCTTTCCTGAATCTGAATTTTTCCAGCTTAAAACCATTGCTGCGAATCCTGTCTAGGCTAGATATTTTTAGCACGCTATTTACATCCCCTTTATTTATTCCTGTTTTCCATTTATATACCTCGATCATATCCCCCCTAATTCTACGCCTTTCGAGAGAGTGCAGATTCAGGGTCCTCAGTCTGTCCTCATAGGGAAGATTTCTGATACATGGGATCATCTTTGTTATCCTCCTCTGTACGTTTTCCAGAGCATTTATATCCATTCTGTAATACGGTGACCAGAACTGAGCAGCATAGTCTAAATGAGGCCTAACCAAGGATATATAGAGTTGAACAACCTGAGGACTTCTATTATTTATACTTCTAGATATGAAGCCAAGAATTCTGTTAGCTTTATTGCGAACACTAATGCACTGTTGTTTTGGTTTTAGATTACTGCTAACCAGAACTCCCAAATCCTTTTCGCAATCAGTAGTATTAAGATCTACATTATTTAGTTTATATGTGGCATGGTTATTTAACTGTCCAACATTTAGAACTTTGCATTTGTCAATATTAAACTGCACCTGCCTCTTCTCTGACCATTGCATCAGTCTATTCAAATCATCCTGGAGTGCTCTAGTGTCCTCATTAGAATGAATTGGACGACCTATTTTGGTGTCATCAGCAAATTTGCTTATGTCGCTATTTATTCCCTCATCTATGTCGTTTATGTAAATTGTGAACAACAACGGGCCCAGCACTGACCCCTGAGGAACACCGCTTGTGACGTGCCCCCATTCTGATTTCTCCCCATTTATGCAAACTCTCTGTTGTCTATTTGTCAGCCATGCCTCTACCCAGGAAAAAATTTCTCCTATTCCGTGTGCCTTAAGTTTCCTCAATAGCCTCTGGTGTGGAACTCTATCGAAAGCCTTACTGAAGTTTGTAAGTACTATTACTGGTTTGTAAATACTGTTACTGGTTTGTAAGTACTGTTACTGGCTGGTAAATACTGTTACTGGCCTGTAAGTAGTTACTGGCTTATAAGTACTGTTACTGCCTTGTAAGTAGTTACTGGCTTGTAAGTATTGTTACTGGCTTGTAAGTACTGTTACTGGCTTGTAAGTACTGTTACTGGCTTGTAAGTACTGTTACTGGCTTGTAAGTACTGTTACTGGTTTGCAGATACTTTCTGGCTTGTACATACTGTTACTGGGGGTCTATTACAAAACAGTTTTTATTACAACACTGAATAAACTAGTACGTCCGTCATGACGTAACACTTTCCGGGTAAATGAATGTAAACAAAGACCTTTGTTGATTTTTTTTTTTTAAGAAATTTCGCGATTCAGATTTAGAAAAGATATAAGAAGTAGTACTCGGATAGAAAGATAGGATAATTACTTAAAGATTCCCTGATCATGAATATGATTTGAAAAAAATATTCTCATCATCAAGATAATGGAATGCACATATTTTGTAATTACCTGTATGTAATTATCAATTTATAACTCTACAAGCAGAGTTATGCTCGCAGTGTCTTGCCTTCAGTAACTTGCTCGTCACTTTTATTTTAAATTTCCATTGGTTCTAGCACATACTACATCCTTTTCTTAATTCATTTCATTGATCTACTACTCTGCAAAGAAAAAAGTTCAAGTATCCCTTCGATTCCATTTCTTCTCACTTTATACCTGTAGCCTCTTATTCCTGCTATTGGTAAGAAAAAAAATCTTTGTTTACTCTTTCAAGTACTTTTATGATTTTATATGTGGTTATTATGTCTCCTCTCTGCCTCCTTTTAACCAGTGTGGATATCTTCAGGGTTTTCAGCTTTTCATCGTGATATTTTTTAACTGGTAACTGGTTTGTGGCTCTCTGAACCTTTTCTAACTTTTTAATTTTGTTAGGCGAGGCACCTCACCGCCGCTACATAGATTAGGTAAAGTGTGTCAGAAACAGGACAAGTGTTTCCTGACGTGGGTCTTATTAGTATATGATGACCAACAGCTGGAGCTTTTGATCATCTGACCGAGGCCTTCCGCTGGCTTACTGGTCCACCCCTTTAAAAATTAAGATGATTAGTAAAAAAATTACCGCAACATATTACAGTTTTGGCCTAATATATATATATATATTATAAACAGCCTTTTCTTGGGATTTCTCCATCCATTTATTTCAAGCTATTTTATGTACAAATAGCCCGCACTTAGGAAAAAGAAAAATAATAACGACGTTTCGACCCGATTTTTACGAATTCCTGTGAATTTTTTTTTCTACTAGCAACTCTAAGGTCCTTTTATCAGATACTTTCAATATTTTATCACAATCTGTATTCTTCACGTGGCCTGATTTCACCCTCATTCATTACTATTACATGACATTTATCTACATTAAATTCCATTAGTCATCATTCCGCTTACTCAGTTTATCCAACTTTTTCCAAGTCATCATGTAGAGATTTACAATAATTTGTTTTGTTTATTGCACCAAATATTTTTGCATCATCTCTAAACATATTCTTCTAGTAATTAATATAAATCTTTGCGGCACTCACTTATGGTATCTCCTGCAGAAGACATTTTATCCTCTTATAACCATTCGCATTTTTCTTTGAAACAAAATCCCTCAACCATTTTAATAATTTACCTATTATTCTTCCTATCTTTTGAATTTTCTAAATTAGGTTCTTATGGGAAACTCTATCAGAAGCTTACTTAAAATCTAGACAAATACAATCTGCCCATTCATTTTGTTACTGAACAATTTCTGTGAGCCTCATAACAGCTTCTTCAGCTACGGGAGCTTCAGAGGTTTCATTCCAAAATAGCTGGAGTTATTAATGAGAAGCAAAGAAATCCCTGGGGGGAGGGACGACTAACAGATGAGTAAGATCAGGAATAGGATAGGGAGAGTCAGCTGCTGTAGACGGACAAAAACTAAAGGAAGTTGAGTTAGTAATGTGTACCCAGCTGTTTGTCGTCTCTGTTTATCCTAACGGATGAAGAATGCCATATTACTCTCTCTTTTTTGATGGAGGATAAATTCATTCACTATAGGTAGTGATTGTAGTTTGTGTGGGGAAATGTACCGAAGCAGGGACATATCAAATGCTGACACGCTCAGTGATTTTGGAGTACAGAGGCTTGTTTTTCAACTCCGTATAAAAAAATACAGCTTTTTAATCGAGTATATATACCGACAGATGTATGCCTCTCGGTGTATAGACAGAGGTTACTTTAATCTTTTTTTAAGGGAATACTTTAATCCCTTTTTAAGAAATTAAAGTATTCTTGATTTTGGGCTTCGTAAGTTTTAATTTACCAGTTTTGTTATACAAATTGGTTTCCGAAAAATAACTGAATCAGCATCAGCAATAACTGATCAGCATCAAAGCCTAAACGCTGGTATATCTTAATTATAGAAATGTTGGGATTGGTTTCTGTGCAATAGCTAGAGAATGCCTTCTGTGATAAGCTTTAAACTCTAAATCTGGTTTGCCATGCGTAGTGGAAGGTTCGAATTGGTTTTGAGCTGTGTAAATACATTTTTTTTTATTGAAGAAATTGGTAATTAGTTTCAGCGACATAACTTGTGAATGCTTTTTCTAATAGGCTTGAAATCCTTAACGTGGCCATTTAACTGCATTAGAAACTAATGGTGGCACTCTGTACTAATACTTTTGGGTGCGTTGAGGTAGAGGGAGCTGGGCATATGAGATAACAGCAATACCTCTCTCTGATCTAGCACGCGCACCGACCGAACTACAAATATGAAAGGATGCACTTCAGTAATACCATATCACTGCTTATGTTGGAAAGGAAGTACTTATGGGAAGACAACACCAAATCTGTCACCATGTAAGCCTTCCTCCTAAGGAAACGTCAGTTGTTTTACTACTAATAAAACCGTTGAAAAAACTACGGTGGCACTAATGATGTAAAAACTGGTTTTGTGTGCTCTGTGCGTCTTCATTCTTGGTGGCTACTGGTTGCTGTTCTGTCAAAACAGAATCACCTTGGTATTGTTTATATGGTTCAAGAGCATTGAAAAAGTGACTAGTACGCTAGGAGGAGCACCCCGCATACAAAACCTATTTTCGGTGTTCCAAGTTTTCGTTGGCTTTCAACTGAGCAATTCCACCCGCCAGTGGCATCACTAGCGCGTGGAACTTAATGAACTATAACTCAATTTGAAGCTGTATATGCGGGGCCCTCCACACTGTGTGTGTATATATATATATATATATATATATATATATATATATATATATATATCTATATATATATATATGTACCTATATATATATGTATCTATATATATATGTACCTATATATATATGTACCTATATATATATGTATCTATATATATATATGTACCTATATATATATGTTCCTATATATATATGTACCTATATAATATATATATGTCATGCCGAATAAGTGAAACTGGTCACTTAGCAAGAACTCATTTAAAATTAAATCCTTTCTAAAATTTTCTCATATACGTTTAAAGATACATTTTTCATTTATGGTTATGTAAAAATTAATAATTTTGTTCCACAAAAAACCTTAGAAACCTTACCTAACCTTTTTATAACAAGCGCATTTTAATTTAGCCTAATCCAGCTAATATATTTTAGATAAGTTATAATAATTTATTAATAAACAAACACAATGAAATATTTTTTTTCATTAAGTTCAGAATGATTTTTGAGAAATTATTGCATACAAAAATTTTGTCTTGCCATATTCAGCAAGAAGAGCGTTGCTATTTAAGCCACAATCGCAAGTTTTACCTATTCGGCACGACTCACACACACACTCACACACACACACACACACACACACACACACACACACACACACACACACACACACACACACACACACACACACACACACACACACACACACACACACACACACAGGACCAGTGCTGTTTCTGGTATTTGTGAACGACATGACGGAAGGAATAAACTCTGAGGTGTCCCTGTTTGCAGATGACGTGAAGTTGATGAGAAGAATTCATTCGATCGAAGACCAGGCAGAACTACAAAGGGATCTGGACAGGCTGCAGACCTGGTCCAGCAATTGGCTCCTGGAGTTCAATCCCACCAAGTGCAAAGTCATGAAGATTGGGGAAGGGGAAAGAAGACTGCAGACGGAGTACAGTCTAGGGGGCCAGAGACTACAAACCTCACTCAAGGAAAAAGATCTTGGGGTGAGTATAACACCAGGCACATCTCCTGAAGCGCACATCAACCAAATAACTGCTGCAGCATATGGACGCCTGGCAAACCTCAGAACAGCATTCCGACATCTTAATAAGGAGTCGTTCAGGACCCTGTACACCGTGTACGTTAGGCCCATATTGGAGTATGCGGCACCAGTTTGGAACCCACACCTAGCCAAGCATGTAAAGAAACTAGAGAAAGTGCAGAGGTTTGCCACAAGACTAGTCCCAGAGCTAAGAGGTATGTCCTACGAGGAGAGGCTAAGGGAAATCAACCTTACGACACTGGAGGACAGGAGAGATAGGGGGGACATGATAACAACTTAAAAAATACTGAGAGAAATTGACAAGGTGGACAAAGACAGGATGTTCCAGAGACTGGACACAGCAACAAGGGGACACAGTTGGAAGCTGAAGACACAGATGAATCACAGGGATGTTAGGAAGTATTTCTTCAGCCACAGAGTAGTCAGGAAGTGGAATAGTTTGGGAAGAGATGTAGTGGAGGCAGGATCCATACATAGCTTTAAGCAGAGGTATGATAAAGCTCATGGTTCCATGAGAGTGACCTAGTGGCGACCAGTGAAGAGGCGGGGCCAGGAGCTTGGACTCGACCCCTGCAACCTCAACTAGGTGAGTACACACACACACACACACACACACACACACACACACACACACACACACACACACACACACACACACACACACACACACACACACACACCACACAACCACACACACACACACCACACACACACACACAACCACACACACACACACAAACACACACACGCACAACCACACACACACACACACACACACACACACACACACACACACACACACACACACACACACACACACACACACACACACACACACACAGCTCGGACTCGACCCCCGCAACCTCAACTAGGTGAGTACACACACACATACGCACACACACACACACATACACACACACATACACACACACATACACACACACACACACACACACACACACACACACACACACACACACACACACACACACACACACACACACACACACACACACACACACACACACACACACACACACACACACACACACACACACACACACACACACACACACACACATAGGGTTGAAGAACTTCCTGCGGGACACACACACACACACACAGACACAGACACACACACACACACACACACACACACACACACACACACACACACACACACACATACACACACACACACACACACACACACACACACACACACACACACACACAGCTCGGACTCGACCCCCGCAACCTCAACTAGGTGAGTACACACACACACACGCACATAATGTTCCGGAGATGGGGCGCAGCAAGTTGGAAATTGAAGACACAGATGAATCACAGGGATAGTACATAGTTTTAAGAAGTATTCAGGAAGCAGAGAGAGAGAGGATCCAGTAGCGATCAGTGAAGAGGCACTGAGAAGTATTAATGTTCCGGAGATGGGAAGTTGGAAATTGAAGACTGAATCAGTCACAGAGTAGTCAGGAAGTGGAATAGTTTGGGAAGCGATGTAGTGGAGGCAGGATCCATACATAGCTTTAAGCAGAAGTATGATAAAGCTCATGGTGCGGGGAGAGTGACCCAGTAGAGGCCAGTGAAGAGGCGTGGCCAGGAGCTATGAATCGACCCCTGCAACCACAACTAGGTGAGTGCGCACACGCACGCACACACCACACACACCACACACGCCACACACACCACACACACCACATACACCACACACACACACCACAAACACCACACACGCACACCACACCGCACACACCACACACACACACCACACACACACACCACACACACACCACACACACACACCACACACACACCACACACACACCACACACACACACCACACACACACACCACACACACACACCACACACACCACACACAATCACACTCACACCACACACACACACACCACACACCACACACACACCACACACACACCACACACACACCACGTACACCACACACATACCACACACACACACCACACACACCACACACACCACACACACCACACACACCTCACACACCACACACACACCACGTACACCACACACATACCACACACACACACCACACACACACACCACACACACACACACACACACACACACACACACACACACACACACACACACACACACACACACACACACACACACACACACACACATATGTGATCTTATTCGTGTTTATATTTCAGTATGTTCGTTTCCAACACCATTGGTAATTATCTTAGAGTAATCGTAGAAAAATAGGAGTTGATTCCAAGGTTTTAAGTGATTAGAGTTGTATTAGCTTAGCTGTGGTGGATAGCCTCCGCACCTCCACATCTGCTTCCATTCATTATCACTAAGACATCCCGTGGTTAAATGTTTTGATAACCTTATCCCTCGTTAAAGTGTATATTGATTCATACCTAAAGTTTTATTCAAGACTCGTATTTTATTAAAGACGTGTAGTTTTATGCAAGACGTGTAGTTTTATTCAAGACGTGTAGTTTTATTAAAGATATGTAGTTTTATTAAGACGTGTAGTTTTATTCAAGACGTGTAGTTTTATTCAAGACGTGTAGTTTTATTCAAGACGTGTAGTTTTATTAAAGATATGTAGTTTTATTAAGACGTGTAGTTTTATTCAAGACGTGTAGTTTTATTCAAGACGTGTAGTTTTATTCAAGACGTGTAGTTTTATTAAAGATATGTAGTTTTATTAAGACGTGTAGTTTTATTCAAGACGTGTAGTTTTATTCAAGACGTGTAGTTTTATTCAAGACGTGTAGTTTTATTAAAGATATGTAGTTTTATTCAAGACGTGTAGTTTTATTAAGACGTGTAGTTTTATTCAAGACGTGTAGTTTTATTCAAGACGTGTAGTTTTATTCAAGACGTGTAGTTTTATTCAAGACGTGTAGTTTTATTAAAGATATGTAGTTTTATTAAGACGTGTAGTTTTATTCAAGACGTGTAGTTTTATTCAAGACGTGTAGTTTTATTCAAGACGTGTAGTTTTATTCAAGACGTGTAGTTTTATTCAAGACGTGTAGTTTTATTCAAGACGTGTAGTTTTATTAAGACGTGTAGTTTTATTCAAGATATGTAGTTTTATTAAGACGTGTAGTTTTATTCAAGACGTAAAGTTTTATTCAAGACGTTTACTTTTATTCAAGACATGTAGTTTTATTAAGACGTGTATTTGTATTAAAGACGTGTAGTTTTATTCAAGACGTATAGTTATAGACAAGACGTTTACTTTTATTCAAGACATGTAGTTTTATTCAAGACGTGTAGTTTTAGTCAAGACGTGTAGTTTTAGTCAAGACGTGTAGTTTTAGTCAAGACGTGTAGTTTTAGTCAAGACGTGTAGTTTTAGTCAAGACGTGTAGTTTTAGTCAAGACGTGTAGTTTTAGTCAAGACGTGTAGTTTTAGTCAAGACGTGTAGTTTTAGTCAAGACGTGTAGTTTTAGTCAAGACGTGTAGTTTTAGTCAAGACGTGTAGTTTTAGTCAAGACGTGTAGTTTTAGTCAAGACGTGTAGTTTTAGTCAAGACGTGTAGTTTTAGTTAAGACGTGTAGTTTTAGTGAAGACGTGTAGTTTTAGTGAAGACGTGTAGTTTTAGTGAAGACGTGTAGTTTTAGTCAAGACGTGTAGTTTTAGTTAAGACGTGTAGTTTTAGTTAAGACGTGTAGTTTTAGTTAAGACGTGTAGTTTTAGTTAAGACGTGTAGTTTTAGTCAAGACGTGTAGTTTTAGTTAAGACGTGTAGTTTTAGTTAAGACGTGTAGTTTTAGTTAAGACGTGTAGTTTTAGTTAAGACGTGTAGTTTTAGTCAAGACGTGTGGTTTTATTCAAGACGTGTGGTTTTAATGAAAGTCTCGTTTAATTGATAAGTTTTAGTGTAGTGTTGGAGAAAAAGTGGTTTTTATTAAAATGCGCAATATTCATTGTGTGGTTTTATTGAGAAAGTTATTTTATTCATAAAAGGCTGTTTTATTAAAAAATCGTGTTTTTATTAAGAAAGGTAGTTTTATTTAAAACGTTTGGTGTTTTTTAGAAACATGTAGTTTTATTCATGAGTGAGAAGACCAACTTAGCTATGAGAATGACTCAGAAAGGACCCGGCCATGGTAGGAGAAGAATTGCGTCTTGAGAGTGTGAAGGAAGGAATTTTGAGGGTGGAGAAGGGAAGTGGCTACCCTTATCAGGCTGAAGCCACTTCTGAAACCAGTGTTCGGTCTGAACATTTAGGTGCTGCCAAGTGACTGGATGATGAGATATTTGCATTAACGAGCATGTGTACCTGATAAACTGGTCAGTGAGTGGATATGTAACATTTTAAGGGTGGTGTGCGTGTCATGATACAAACATTAAATCTGGCATGCAGCTAGGGCATATCTCTAGGAATATTTGTTATAGGTTCAGTACAACTTTGCCCTGTGTCGACAGTGGCGCCTATGTTCGAAGATGGCCGTCAGTGATTCTCGCCATATTAAAGTTCGTTTTCTTTGATAAAGTGAATATATATATATATATATATATATATATATATATATATATATATATATATATATATATATATATATATATATATTGTTTAGCAGAAGTGTGTGGTTACTGGAAAGTGGGTGCAGGAGGGAAGAGCGATTGGTGGAATGATGAGGTAAAGAGACTAATAAGAGAGATAAAGTTACCATATGAGAGGTTTTTACAAAATAGAAATGATGCAAGGAGGGAGGAGTATATGGAGAGAAAAAGAGAGGTCAATAGAATAGTGAAGGAATGTAAAAGGAGAGCAAATAAGAGAATGGGTGAGATACTATCAACAAATTTTAATGAGAATAAGAAAAAGTTTTGTAGTGAAATTAATAAGTTAAGAAAGCCGAAGAAACGAATGGATTTGGCAGTTTAAAATAGGACAAGAAAGTTATTAGATGGAGAATTGGAAGTATCGGAAAGATGGAGGGAATATTTTGAGGAACTGTTAAATGTTGAAGATAGGGAAGTTGTGATTTCGTACACTGGGCAGGGAGGTATAACATCTTGCAGGAGTGAGGAAGAGCCAGTCCTCAGCAGGATTCGAACCTGCATACTCTGCATCAAAGTATGCAGTCACTTAGCAAGATCTGGCTGAGTGACCTTAATATCGCAGGTTCGTAGCCTGCTGTGGACTGAGAGATAATGTTTGTAAATAATTTTGCCTATTTGCAAATTGTTATATATATATATATATATATATATATATATATATATATATATACGTATATATACGTATATATACCATATATATATATATATATACGTATATATATAGGTATATGTGGAGTCAAAAAACGTTATCTATGGAGGCAAAGAAGGGAATGTATGAAAGTATAGTAGTACCAACACTCTTATATGGATGTGAAGCTTGGGTTGTAAATGCAGCAGCGAGGAGACGGTTGGAGGCAGTGGAGATGTCCTGTCTAAGGGCAATGTGTGGTGTAAATATTATGCAGAAAATTCGGAGTGTGGAAATTAGGAGAAGGTGTAGAGTTAATAAAAGCATTAGTCAGAGGGCAGAAGAGGGGTTGTTGAGATGGTTTGGTCATTTAGAGAGAATGGATCAAAGTAGAATGACATGGAAAGCATATAAATCTATAGGGGAAGGAAAGAGGGGTAGGGGTCGTCCTCGAAAGGGTTGGAAAGAGGGGGTAAAGGAGGTTTTGTGGGTGAGGGGCTTGGACTTCCAGCAAGCGTGCATGAGCGTGTTAGATAGGAGTGAATGGAGACGAATGATACTTGGGACCTGACGATCTGTTGGAGTGAGCAGGGTAATATTTAGTGAAGGGATTCAGGGAAACCGGTTATTTTCATATAGTCGGACTTGAGTCCTGGAAATGGGAAGTACAATGCCTGCACTTTAAAGGAGGGGTTTGGGATATTGGCAGTTTGGAGGGATATGTTGTGTATCTCTATACGTATATGCTTCTAAACTGTTATATTCTGAGCACCTCTGCAAAAGCAGTGATAATGTGTGAGTGTGGTGAAAGTGTTGAATGATGATGAAAGTATTTTCTTTTTGGGGATTTTCTTTCTTTTTTTGGGTCACCCTGCCTCGGTGGGAGACGACCGACTTGTTGAAAAAAAAAATATATATATATATATATATTATAAATATATATATATATATATATATATATATATATATATATATATATATATATTTGTCTGACTTTTTTGGGTTATCCTAGGTTCCCTACAGATATGCTGCTGTGTATGATACACTATGTAACTGTATTTGTGTATACTGATTAAATTTAGTTACTTGCCAAGCGTACCTTGTCCCAAGGTTAGTAGGTTCGAATCTCCTTTGACCTGAGAATAGTGTTTGTATATATATATATATATATATATATATATATATATATATATATATATATATATATATATATATATATATATATATATATATATATATGCAAAACAACCACTCTGAAAGAATAGAGAAATTCCAAGCGCTTTCATGACTACTCACATTATCAAGGAACTATGAAAGTAAAGCATCCAAGGAAGCTATATAAGGGGTCCGGCCAGCACCTCACTATCAGATCCCACAACGGTTAAACACGTGACGCGCGGCGACGCAACTTGGATAGGTCCCTTGCACAACTCACCCCCAAGCTATTCTACCCAAGAAAATTTAAAAATTATTATTTGTCCAGTGTATTATTAAATTCTTCCCAAATTCTATTAATTATAAATGGATCTAATTTATATAAACCAAAGGAAATATTCATATTATTGTCAAAACTGCTTTTTATGAAACAAGATTCAATTATATTCCTGTCGACCATGGACTTGCTTGATACTACTTTCTCAACTTTTTGAAAATCAATTGGATGGTTAAAATCTCTTACATGAATAAATAGAGCATTGGAATCTTGTCCAGTTCTAATGCTATATTTATGTTGTTTTAATCTTAGTTCGAGATTTTTACCAGTTTGACCGTAATAAACTTTATCGCAAATATATATATATATATATATATATATATATATACATACATATATATATATATATATATATATATATATATATATATATATATATATATATATATATATATATACATACATATATGTATATATATATATATATATATATATATATATATATATATATATATATATATATATATATATATATATATATCTATGTATGTATATATTAATGCTTAATACTCCACATATACACTGATTTTCATATAGAATGTGACAGAATCATCAAAAGTTTGGAAAACCAGAACGCATTAACTTTGACGTTTTATATATGTACTCCAGAAACTGTAATGACCTTTATATATGATCATATTGTGTGCTTCACTCTATATCTAAAGACAACTGGGAATTACAGTGCCATTTGTTTCGTGTACGGATACTGTTGTCCGTTATGTTGTCTGTAAATAAGAACTGACGTTCGGTTCACTGTGGTATTCTTACAACCAAGTCTTGTGCTATGAGTGGTACTCGTGCTGATGCAAGTGTTTCATGGTACTGTTTACATATCATGTTAAAGAGACTTACAGTATTCGACAACGACCCGTCTTGTCGTGGCCGGGTTCTTAATTTACTTATTTACAGTTAAATATACGTTTTTCAAAGATTTATTTAAGCTTCCCCAACCTAAAATAAATAGCAATTGTAATTTTACAGGAAGCGTTAAAATATGGCGTTGCGAAGAGCGTAAGAATAATTGCGTGCTGAAATAGGGTTCCAAGTTATAGGGTAAATTTACACAAATTCTCTGTGAATAAAATTATATACTGTATAGGAAGAGAGGTATTTATGTTATCCTAAGAAAGATAAGAATTGAATCAGTTCCATTTCTTCGGATCAAGAGCCCTTCACTGAAGGTAGCGATTGTCAGTGGTAGCTATAAATTTAATGAAGCAAAGAGATGGAGGACAGCATCCGGTAGTCAGTGTCAAGTATAGTAGTTGTATCTCTGCAGCTCAGGATTTCCCCACTGTCCCGTCGGTGTCAACACTAAACACTGGTGTCGTGAGCACTGCTGACCTGTTGACTCTATCTCTTTGTTTATCAGCCTCGTTCCATACCCAACAGGAACAAGTGACGGATGTTGGTCAGTACAAATCAATTTATGCATCCACAGCTGATAATAAAGTCAAGTGAATACGAGTCAACACGTAGTTGAAATATTTTGTAGCTGTTCGTTCTTTTCTTTGCATTACTTCATGTTAGTTATAATCTGTTCGTTTTCTTGTTATTAATATGTGGAGGAAGGAAGGAGTAGTCCCAAGAACAGTTGGGGAGAGAGGTAGAGGAAGCTTTTGAGTGTTAGGCCTAGGCTTGAGCATCCAGCAGGCTTGTTTGAGTGTGTTAGGTCGTGGTTTTGATGGCCTGACGTGCTGATGGGGGTGTAAGGAATAATTCATGATAGGATTCAGAGAAACCGGTTAGCTGCATTTGAGTCCTGGAGGTATGAGGTATGGTGCCTCACCCTAAACCAGGGGTTCTTAAAAAAAATTTTACGATTACGGACCCCCATTGGATTGCTCAATATGTCGCCATATCTCCTTCGCCAGACTTTCGAAATCATCATCATAACCAGTCCTATTAAGTACCAGTATGACTTCAAAAGATGTCAATAGCTTGGTTTTGCTATACATGTGGATAGCTAGGATCAGAACACCTGAAAAACTCATAAAGATTTTATCATATTTATTTATAAAAAAACTGCAAATTGTTCAAAGATCGAGTCCTCTACCCCCATTATTTGGTTCCCATAACATTACCTGGAGTTTACCTGGAGAGAGTTCCGGGGGTCAACGCCCCCGCGGCCCGGTCTGTGACCAGGCCTCCTGGTGGATCAGAGCCTGATCAACCAGGCTGTTGCTGCTGGCTGCACGCAAACCAACGTACGAGCCACAGCCCGGCTGGTCAGGAACCGACTTTAGGTGCTTGTCCAGTGCCAGCTTGAAGACTGCCAGGGGTCTGTTGGTAATCCCCCTTATGTATGCTGGGAGGCAGTTGAACAGTCTCGGGCCCCTGACACTTATTGTATGGTCTCTTAACGTGCTAGTGACACCCCTGCTTTTCATTGGGGGGATGTTGCATCGTCTGCCAAGTCTTTTGCTTTCGTAGTGAGTGATTTTCGTGTGCAAGTTCGGTACTAGTCCCTCTAGGATTTTCCAGGTGTATATAATCATGTATCTCTCCCGCCTGCGTCCAGGAAATACAGGTTCAGGAACCTCAAGCGCTCCCAGTAATTGAGGTGTTTTATCTCCGTTATGCGCGCCGTGAAGGTTCTCTGTACATTTTCTAGGTCAGCAATTTCACCTGCCTTGAAAGGTGCTGTTAGTGTGCAGCAATATTCCAGCCTAGATAGAACAAGTGACCTGAAGAGTGTCATCATGGGCTTGGCCTCCCTAGTTTTGAAGGTTCTCATTATCCATCCTGTCATTTTTCTAGCAGATGCGATTGATACAATGTTATGGTCCTTGAAGGTGAGATCCTCCGACATGATCACTCCCAGGTCTTTGACGTTGGCGTTTCGCTCTATTTTGTGGCCAGAATTTGTTTTGTACTCTGATGAAGATTTAATTTCCTCGTGTTTACCATATCTGAGTAATTGAAATTTCTCATCGTTGAACTTCATATTGTTTTCTGCAGCCCACTGAAAGATTTGGTTGATGTCCGCCTGGAGCCTTGCAGTGTCTGCAATGGAAGACACTGTTATGCAGATTCGGGTGTCATCTGCAAAGGAAGACACGGTGCTGTGGCTGACATCCTTGTCTATGTCGGATATGAGGATGAGGAACAAGATGGGAGCGAGTACTGTGCCTTGTGGAACAGAGCTTTTCACCGTAGCTGCCTCGGACTTTACTCTGTTGACGACTACTCTCTGTGTTCTGTTAGTGAGGAAATTATAGATCCATCGACCGACTTTTCCTGTTATTCCTTTAGCACGCATTTTGTGCGCTATTACGCCATGGTCACACTTGTCGAAGGCTTTTGCAAAGTCTGTATATATTACATCTGCATTCTTTTTGTCTTCTAGTGCATTTAGGACCTTGTCGTAGTGATCCAATAGTTGAGACAGACAGGAGCGACCTGTTCTAAACCTATGTTGCCCTTGGTTGTGTAACTGATGGGTTTCTAGATGGGTGGTGATCTTGCTTCTTAGGACCCTTTCAAAGATTTTTATGATATGGGATGTTAGTGTTATCGGTCTGTAGTTCTTTGCTGTTGCTTTACTGCCCCCTTTGTGGAGTGGGGCTATGTCTGTTGTTTTTAGTAACTGTGGGACGACCCCCGTGGCCATGCTCCCTCTCCATAGGATGGAAAAGGCTCGTGATAGGGGCTTCTTGCAGTTCTTGATGAACACGGAGTTCCATGAGTCTGGCCCTGGGGCAGAGTGCATGGGCATGTCATTTATCGCCTGTTCGAAGTCATTTGGCGTCAGGATAACATCGGATAGGCTTGTGTTAACCAAATTCTGTGGCTCTCATAAAAAAATTCGTTTTGATCTTCGACTCTCAGTCTGGTTAGCGGCTTGCTAAAAACTGAGTCATATTGGGACTTGAGTAGCTCATCCTGATCTAAAGGATGGGTGAGGAACCTCCAGTTCGGATGTTAAAGTGTCGAAGGAATCTCGGGTAAGGATACAGTAACAAATATAATAGCAGCTAAATTTTATACTTGTGACGAAGTTGTATTGTAAATCTGGCGTGTTGATACTTCCTGTATGAATATATAAGTTTCTCGCACACGCCTAAAATAATCGGCGTTAATATTGTAGTAATTTTCAGCCTGGGCATCATGTGAGTGCTGCCTTATACCAGCCTCAGGTTGCACGTGTGACTCTACCCGGTCTTGATTATTATTACTTAGGTCACCCTCTTGCTCATATGTGGAGAGGGAGCAAGTGTCGTGTCTGTACACTCGTAATATATGAATGGGTATGGTTGGCTGTTAAATGTAACCAGCCTAACGGTGGCCAGTTGTATCATTGAGTTAATATTAAGGTTTTCCTCCCTCCCTCACACTTTCATTCCCTATGGCTCTTGCATTGACTTATTATAGAATTAATATAGAGGTCTCCCACTCTCTATGATCTCTATCCCTCATCCTCCATGACCCTAGTTTTAGCCTATTAAGCTAATATAGATGGATCCCTAATCTCATTTCCTGTGTGAATAAATAGCAATATTTTTTTATTATATTTAATATAGATGTCTCCCTCTTGTTCCCTATAACCCTAGCAATGACTTATTAGAGTTAATATAAATATCTACCTCCCCTCGTTCCTTATGACCACAACAATAGTTTACAGTATACACAGAGTTGAAGGACTGCCTCCACCCCCTCCCTCTCGCTGCCATCTTCAAGGTCACTGCGACACAGGTCCATGTCTGTCTACGTCATGCCAAGAATGTCATGTCGTAATTCCATTCTTACTTACAGGGCGTCCTGTGTCGCAAGATAGCATAGCGTTATTCTTTATGTAAGCTTAGCCTTTTATATACAAAAATGTTACTTTTAATTGTTATAATCATTACTAAACTATAATCTTAGTTAATTTTAAGCGATTCTCTAGCTTTTACACATGTATAAATATATCCATCCTGATTTGTCACGCAAAGCCTAATTATAGATAATTGAACTAGAATCAGTTTTTTAAGGTATAGAATTAATCCGCCAAAAATGCATTTTCCTGAAACTAACAATCCTGTAAAGATACAAATTGTAAAACCATGTACTATATTGTAATGAAATAAATGTCCTTTATCTTTCTCAATATATAACATATATATACAATATTTGTTTACATTAGATAAAGTTATCTTTATTCGATATTTGCCTTCATTCACTAATATTTATATACGATATTTGACCTCCAATTTATGATACTGGTTCTTTATTTACAACTTTAATTATCAATATATATATATATATATATATATATATATATATATATATATATATATATATATATATATATATATATATATATATATATATATATATATATATATAAAACAACCACTCTGAAAGAATAGAGAAATTCCAAGCGCTTTCGTGACTTCTCACATTATCAAGGAACTATGAAAGTAAAGCATCCAAGGAAGCTATATAAGGGGTCGGGCCAGCACCTCACTATCAGATCCCACAACGGTTAAACACATGACGCGCGGCGACCTTGGATGCTTTACTTTCATAGTTCCTTGATAATGTGAGTAGTCACGAAAGCGCTTGGAATTTCTCTATTCTTTCAGAGTGGTTGTTTTGCATATTTTGAAATCACCTGTTTACTGTGATCTTATTGCATATATATATATATATATATATATATATATATATATATATATATATATATATATATATATATATACATATATATTGAGGAATTGTTAAATGTTGATGAAGATAGGGAAGCTGTGATTTCGTGTATAGGGCAAGGAGGAATAACATCTTGTAGGAGTGAGGAAGAGCCAGTTGTGAGTGTGGGGGAAGTTCGTGAGGCAGTAGGTAAAATGAAAGGGGGTAAGGCAGCTGGGATTGATGGGATAAAGATAGAAATGTTAAAAGCAGGTGGGGATATAGTTTTGGAGTGGTTGGTGCAATTATTTAATAAATGTATGGAAGAGGGTAAGGTACCTAGGGATTGGCAGAGAGCATACATAGTTCCTTTGTATAAAGACAAAGGGGACAAAAGAGAGTGCAAAAATTATAGGGGGATAAGTCTGTTGAGTATACCTGGTAAAGTGTATGGTAGAGTTATTATTGAAAGAATTAAGAGTAAGACGGAGAATAGGATAGCAGATGAACAAGGAGGCTTTAGGAAAGGTAGGGGGTGTGTGGACCAGGTGTTTACAGTGAAACATATAAGTGAACAGTATTTAGATAAGGCTAAAGAGGTCTTTGTGGCATTTATGGATTTGGAAAAGGCGTATGACAGGGTGGATAGGGGGGCAATGTGGCAGATGTTGCAGGTGTATGGTGTAGGAGGTAGGTTACTGAAAGCAGTGAAGAGTTTTTACGAGGATAGTGAGGCTCAAGTTAGAGTATGTAGGAAAGAGGGAAATTATTTCCCAGTAAAAGTAGGCCTTAGACAAGGATGTGTGATGTCACCATGGTTGTTTAATATATTTATAGATGGGGTTGTAAGAGAAGTAAATGCGAGGGTCTTGGCAAAAGGCGTGGAGTTAAAAGATAAAGAATCACACATAAAGTGGGAGTTGTCACAGTTGCTCTTTGCTGATGACACTGTGCTCTTGGGAGATTCTGAAGAGAAGTTGCAGAGATTGGTGGATGAATTTGGTAGGGTGTGCAAAAGAAGAAAATTAAAAGTGAAAACAGGAAAGAGTAAGGTTATGAGGATACCAAAAAGATTAGGTGATGAAAGATTGGATATCAGATTGGAAGGAGAGAGTATGGAGGAGGTGAATGTATTCAGATATTTGGGAGTGGACGTGTCAGCGGATGGGTCTATGAAAGATGAGGTGAATCATAGACTTGATGAGGGGAAAAGGGTGAGTGGTGCAACTTTGTCCTAGGAGGCAACGAGGGGAATGTATGAGAATATAGTTTTACCAACGCACTTATATGGGTGTGAAGCATGGGTGATGAATGTTGCAGCGAGGAGAAGGCTGGAGGCAGTGGAGATGTCATGTCTGAGGGCAATGTGTGGTGTGAATATAATGCAGAGAATTCGTAGTTTGGAAGTTAGGAGGAGGTGCGGGATTACTAAAACTGTTGTCCAGAGGGCTGAGGAAGGGTTGTTGAGGTGGTTCGGACATGTAGAGAGAATGGAGCGAAACAGAATGACTTCAAGAGTGTATCAGTCTGTAGTGGAAGGAAGGCGGGATAGGGGTCGGCCTAGGAAAGGTTGGAGGGAGGGGGTAAAGGAGGTTTTGTGTGCGAGGGACTTGGACTTCCAGCAGGCATGCGTGAGCGTGTTTGATAGGAGTGAATGGAGACAAATGGATTTTAATACTTGACGTGCTGTTGGAGTGTGAGCAAAGTAACATTTATGAAGGGGTTCAGGGAAACCGGCAGGCCGGACTTGAGTCCTGGAGATGGGAAGTACAGTGCCTGCACTCTGAAGGAAGGGTGTTAATGTTGCAGTTTAAAAACTGTAGTGTAAAGCACCCTTCTGGCAAGACAGTGATGGAGTGAATGATGGTGAAAGTTTTTCTTTTTCGGGCCACCCTGCCTGGGTGGGAATCGGCCAGTGTGATAATAAAAAAATTTATATATATATATATATACATATATATATATATATATATATATATATATATATATATATATATATATATATATATATATATATATATATATATATATATATATGAGATCCTGTGGAAAGGCTTCAAGAGGATCCCAAGGTGAAAAAGCCTCAGTGATTGTATTTCATGGGTTAGTAACTGTCCTGGGTTAATAATTCAAGTAGTCTTTTTTCCACGCACGTGCACAGATAATTTAATCCCTCAGTCCTGCTCTGGAACGATATGAAGCTGAAGCATGAAAATGGAATCTTAAATTCTTTCGAAGGTGAGGTGGAAAATCTCGAAGACGTTACGGAGATACCCGACTACTGCACATGTGTCTTACTCATCGACTTGTCGGTATTTTATACCATTTTCCACATACCAGTAAACTTTATGAATGGTGCCGGTGATAAGTGGTGGTGGTGGTGGTGGTGGTTGTTGCGTCCCGTGTATGGGACTACCTGGTACCTGGACCAGTGTTGTATTTAATTACTGTAAGAGAATGTAACTCTCACTTAATATCATATCGCGAATATCATTATATTATCAGTCTCTTCAGTTATCATCATTACCTTTATTATTTTGGTTGTTATTATTATTATTATTAGCTGTGTAAATAGGAAGGATGTGTTTCTTTTGTTAAATGAGGAGAACAAATTACTGACGGTGAGAAACAATCATGCCAACTACTGTTAATTGGTTTAGGGTTTAATTCACTGCTGACTGAGTCATGGGATCCGACCTGATGTTTGGTTAGTAGACTTAGATTCAGGAAGTCTTGTCCAGCCCTGAGCACAGTAAACACATCTCTCTCTCCTATGGTTGTCTGGTAAAGTTTCAAGTTTCTTGAATAAACGGCGTCGTTAGTGACTTCTGGTTTACTGTGTATTGGTGGAAAAACAGTTATTAATAGACTTGGTCATTTGCGCTGTCTCTTACGGTGTATGTCTCTAAGACATTCTAAGTATGTCTATTTCCTTGACTATAGACCATAGATCTTATTTTTGAGTACAACCACGCTAATTATTATTATTATTATTATTATTATTATTATAATCAAGGGGAAGCGCTAAACCCGTAGGATTATACAGCGCCTGGGGGGGGGATGTGGAAGGCATTCAGGCTTAATTCGGGGAACTGGAGCACAGATCCAATTCCCTAAATCAAGAGCCCCTCGCCAACATCAAGGAACCTTCCCTGAAGAGACAACCACGCTAAGACGTAGATTGTAATAATCTGTGTTGAGCATAGATTCGGTATTGTATAGAAAGTCCCATAGTTATGGTCACTACTTTCATTGATCCTGACAGAAGTGATACTGTTATACAAACTCTTAATTTGAGTTTGGGATTTAAGATCACTGTTTGACTATATCGTAAGATCCGTCCTTATATGGATAATGTGTTAGTTCCATTGAAATTACTATGTATTTATAACTTCTGCGTAAATACATGACTAACAGTTACCTTAAAGTAGAATATTTAAGAAGACAAGCATAAATCTTGTAGCTTCAGTAATAACAAGAAGAAAGTATTGTCTTTAATACTTTAACATTGAAGATCGTTAATTTTATATTTGTAGGATTTTGTTTCCTAGTTGAAATCATACCTTTATCACTATACTGATTATCTAAAAGGATAACTGTCATACATTGTTCCAATACTTTGTTACAAGAAAGGGGCGATCTTAAATATGGGTCAGTTACTTAGATTCCTTCCAGAACTCCTTGGAATAATCTTCCAGCTTTACAAAAAAACCTGTGGAAAATACTGTATATATTTGCCAGAAATACAGTAGTTATATGTAAATAGATGGCCATACTGTATTTAATAATAATTGTTATAAAAATGGGAAATTCTGCGCCTGCGCAGAGGAGACTCGCCATGTTTGAACTTGTTAACACAAACGTTAGTGAATAATGGGAAGAATTTTTGTGCTCTAGAGGTAAAATTGGGCTGACACCTCTGAAATAGGAGCCGAAATTGTTGGATGTGCATTCCTGCATAACTTGAGATATCAGACGACTGGACAAGACAGCTCCAGGAACCTCAGATAAGCTATCTAGATTTGTGTTATAATTCTGGCCAGTATTATCATCATAAATTTAGAATGAGATTTTTAGCATGATACACATTAATCTCCAGTCAAATTGGTGAGTGATATTAAGATATATTCTCCTTCTGTTATGTAAATGTGTATATATATAATCCTTTATTAATTTAATATACAGTCCACCAATTTTCATATTTACCAGAATTCCTGGTGTGTACATACATTTCATTTGTAATTATAGGTCTAGAGCAACTTGTGGATATGACAGTTGTAGGTATCGAAGGGGGACATTTTTGTGACCTAGGTGTTCCAAATTCCTACTTGTCTAAGTAACTTTGATAAATAATAATTATCTGTGTTACCATTTACTGGTATGTACCTTATGAACATCCAGATAAATGCAATTTTCCACAAAACTCTTACTAGTAACAGTGATAATGGAGGCGGTGATGGTGGCAGTAAAGGTAATGGTTGTTGTAGTGATGGTGATGGTAAGAGTGGAGGTTTGACACTGGTGGTAGTGATGGTGACTATGGTGGTGAAGGTGGTGACACTAGTGGTTATGGTGACAATGACGGTGGAGGTGGTGACACTAGTGGTGGTGGTTGGGAAGGTGACTATTGTGATGGCGGCGGCAGTGATAACAGCAGTAGTGGTGACTGCAATGGTGGTGGTGGTGATTGGCGGTGACTGGTAGGGGTGGAGAGTGACTAGTGGTGGTGGTGACAATTGTGGTACTGGTGACAGTAATCGTGGTGGTTGTAGTAGTGACAGTGATAGTGGTGACAACGGTGATGGTAGTGGTGGTAGTGTGACAGTGGTGGTAGTGGGTGGGGTAGTGTTGACAGTGGAAGTGGTTGTGATGACAGTGGTAGTGGTGACAGGTGGGAGAAGAAATTGCATACAATTGTCAGTGGTCACACTTTAATAAGTCGCTTGTGTATGTGGCTCATTTTCAGTGTTAATAGCATCGTAATACTTAATTCAGTGTTAGGACGACGCATGTTTGTGCAGCCCAGTGAGTATCCCTGATAACTAGTGAGTTTGTTCATTGAGTATCCCTGGGGGTTAGTCCTGCTCTTATGGAAACTAGTGAGTTTGTTCATGTTTTAAGTTTAAAGCCTACTGACTACACGTGGGTCATTAAGGCTGCATTTCCATTGTGCAGTAACAATGAGAATGCTTGAATTTCTAAAACAGGATTTAGAGTAAACACTGTGAGATATATAGCTCTGGGTATATATATACTGGAAACAGTGTGTAATATACATCTATGGGCGTATATATGTACTGAGTATTTAGAACAATAAGTCACACTACTGCCCTGAACGGAAATGTTGCCTGTAGTCACACACACACACACACTGTATAGTCCCTGCAAGCATCCTTTATGATCTGTTTATTGCTCTGCCTCAACGTCTTTTCTGAATAGGGTTGTTACAATTTTTGACAAGACTATTCACTCCGACATACCATGAGGAAAATACATTCATTAAAATCATTCACTTCAATTTAGCCCCAAGAAGGATCTGAAGGTTACTACCAACCGAGTCCGTCTCTGTCGAATCTTATATTTTTATTAAACTCTCATGACGTAAGGGTCATTCAGCACTAGGGGAATGTAATACTTGTTTCGTAGATAGTCCTTCACCACCTTTTAAGGTACCCCTCTTGAAAGGATAGTTTTATATACAATATAGCAAGTTTGACAATGGCCCAGCCCAATATGGCTCTAAAGCTGGCCCGCCCTTGAGTGTTAAGTATGAAAATTTATTCAGGCAAAAGTGCACGTAAGTACAATTATCATACATAGTGTAAATTACCTAGGATAACCCTCCCCCCCGGACAAAGTCAGACGAAGTGACTTAATTCCATTGGGGTTCTTATATTTCCATCGGTGTTCATGTCCGTGTAGTGTATCGTCGGAAGATGCTGAAGTCAGGAGGCTGTGGAGAAATTTTCTCCAACCCCCAGGGGGCGACGACCCCTCTCAAGAGAGCTGAGACCACCCTCTCAAAAAAAAAGGTAATATTAATAACGCTGCTTTAAAACAAATCTCCTTGGCTCCCTTCTAACCAGATAGCCACCCTTAAGTCAGTATAGAAATTCTGAGGCCACCTCTGGCTGAAGTTGGCCATTCATCACACCCAACACAGAGCTTGAGAAAGGCAAAGTAAGGTAATAAACGTAGCGAGTGGTTGTTGAAGTGCTGCAGCAGCAACAGCTGTGCGAGGAGAGCTGCAAGAGGGACGTGAAAGACTCGAGGTTTCAAGACGTGGCTTCACTCTTATTAAACAATTGACGCCATTGTGGCAATCAAGACAGTTGACCAGTAGGGCAAATTTTCCTCCATTTTCTTTACATACTTGCACATCAACTTGCTCTACTTCTCATATGCCAACCAAGATTTCTCTCAGGCCTGAGTTTTGTAATGAGTTGTTTATAACAATATACATTTAACAGTGAAAAAAAACATTGAACTGCTCAGCTGTTCCCTTGTTGGTGACGTCACGAGCTTCTCCACCAATCAGGATCAACTTTCATTGCGTATCTCGGTGTACAACATTAAGACTATATATATTTAGCGTATAACGCAATGTCTGCCACGTTGTAGAAATAGTACGCACGAGTGGAATAATGTTGGGTATTTTACAGCAGTTTTATATGGTACAACTATTTCAAGGTATGAGGCGAAAATAGTCATTTTTGTCTAATTTATAAAATGTATATTTAATTTATGTTGAAAAATGATAATAACAACAATAGTTTATTATTTTTATTATTATTGTTGTTATTATTATTAACTATAAGTTTCATATGAGATTAAGTATTTGATTGACGAAATAATTTTGTAATGTATAAGATAAGGTTCATGTAAATTTAATACAAAAATGAAAGTAAGAACCGACGTTCACATTTCAGTGTCACAGTTGTTCATACTGAGTCTGTCTCTGTGTTGTTCATCCCGAGTCAGTCATTGTGTTGCTCATCCCGAGTCACAGTCATTGTGTTGCTCATCCCGAGTCAGTCATTGTGTTGCTCATCCCGAGTCACAGTCATTGTGTTGCTCATCCCGAGTCACAGTCATTGTGTTGCTCATCCCGAGTCACAGTCATTGTGTTGCTCATCCCGAGTCACAGTCATTGTGTTGCTCATCCCGAATCAGTCATTGTGTTGTTCATCCCGAGTCACAGTCATTGTGTTGCTCATCCCGAGTCACAGTCATTGTGTTGCTCATCCCGAGTCAGTCATTGTGTTGCTCATCCCGAGTCACAGTCA
Organism: Cherax quadricarinatus; assembly: GCF_038502225.1. NCBI lineage: Eukaryota > Metazoa > Arthropoda > Malacostraca > Decapoda > Parastacidae > Cherax > Cherax quadricarinatus. The sequence continues at coordinate 8,038,801 of NC_091304.1, read as the reverse complement.
TTGTGTTGCTCATCCCGAGTCACAGTCATTGTGTTGCTCATCCCGAGTCAGTCATTGTGTTGCTCATCCCGAGTCACAGTCATTGTGTTGCTCATCCCGAGTCACAGTCATTGTGTTGCTCATCCCGAGTCAGTCATTGTGTTGCTCATCCCGAGTCACAGTCATTGTGTTGCTCATCCCGAGTCACAGTCATTGTGTTGCTCATCCCGAGTCACAGTCATTGTGTTGCTCATCCCGAGTCAGTCATTGTGTTGCTCATCCCGAGTCACAGTCATTGTGTTGCTCATCCCGAGTCAGTCATTGTGTTGCTCATCCCGAGTCACAGTCATTGTGTTGCTCATCCCGAGTCAGTCATTGTGTTGCTCATCCCGAGTCACAGTCATTGTGTTGCTCATCCCGAGTCAGTCATTGTGTTGCTCATCCCGAGTCACAGTCATTGTGTTGCTCATCCCGAGTCAGTCATTGTGTTGCTCATCCCGAGTCACAGTCATTGTGTTGCTCATCCCGAGTCACAGTCATTGTGTTGCTCATCCCGAGTCACAGTCATTGTGTTGCTCATCCCGAGTCACAGTCATTGTGTTGCTCATCCCGAGTCACAGTCATTGTGTTGCTCATCCCGAGTCACAGTCATTGTGTTGCTCATCCCGAGTCACAGTCATTGTGTTGCTCATCCCGAGTCTCAGTCATTGTGTTGCTCATCCCGAGTCACAGTCATTGTGTTGCTCATCCCGAGTCACAGTCATTGTGTTGCTCATCCCGAGTCACAGTCATTGTGTTGCTCATCCCGAGTCAGTCATTGTGTTGCTCATCCCGAGTCACAGTCATTGTGTTGCTCATCCCGAGTCACAGTCATTGTGTTGCTCATCCCGAGTCACAGTCATTGTGTTGCTCATCCCGAGTCACAGTCATTGTGTTGCTCATCCCGAGTCACAGTCATTGTGTTGCTCATCCCGAGTCAGTCATTGTGTTGCTCATCCCGAGTCACAGTCATTGTGTTGCTCATCCCGAGTCAGTCATTGTGTTGCTCATCCCGAGTCACAGTCATTGTGTTGCTCATCCCGAGTCACAGTCATTGTGTTGCTCATCCCGAGTCACAGTCATTGTGTTGCTCATCCCGAGTCAGTCATTGTGTTGCTCATCCCGAGTCACAGTCATTGTGTTGCTCATCCCGAGTCACAGTCATTGTGTTGCTCATCCCGAGTCAGTCATTGTGTTGCTCATCCCGAGTCACAGTCATTGTGTTGCTCATCCCGAGTCAGTCATTGTGTTGCTCATCCCGAGTCAGTCATTGTGTTGCTCATCCCGAGTCAGAAAAAAAGAAGTCCAGTAGATGGGTCGGTTTGTCTTCTAAATCTTAATTTATCCAACTTCAGTCGATTGGTACTAGCTTTATCTTAGATATTTTCATCCTCTGAGTTGTATCCTCTTTATTCCTGTTATCCATTTGTATTGTGCATTTTAGTCTAATGTCATTAATGAAATTTAAGATTTTTATTGCGAGGTCTCTCGGACAACTCCGATGTGGGTAGTCTCCATTTATTTTATCATTCGGAAGCTCTAAAGCCGTAGAGGTCATACAGAGCGGTGGGAAGGGTGATTATCAGGTTTGATCCAAGGAAAAAAAAGGGTGAACGGCAATTCTCTGAAATGACTAAAATGTTATCCAAACGTTGGCTTAGGACGGAAGGTGAGGTTATACCACATGAATCCTTTTATTTCTTATTTTTGTTTAAGGCCCCTCGAGGGAGGTTCATTGACGCCGGTTGAAATCCCCTCTCTTCCATGGATCGACCCGGACTGCCTCACATTCCCCAAAACACTGTATGGCCCCTACAGAATTATCGCTTCCTCACGAAATAAATAAGCGTTATAAAGGGTGGTACTTATCCCTTGATGCAATAATTGACCTTGCTGTTGTTGTTGTTCTTGTGCGAGGAACTTTAATAAAATCGTGAGATCACCATTATATCTGCAGGATGTGTGGTGACCTTGTCCCAGTAGTGTTGTGTCTGGCCCTCACGGTGTGACCATCATCATGGACGCTGACCTCACCCATTCACACTATAACTACTGCATCTTTCCTTATTCTCCCTTCAGTGGGGAGTTTGATACCGGTGAGGGACTCATCCAAGGAGGTGGAGCTGTCCTCTGCCAAGACTCTTACCTTCCATTTCCCAGGTGCTTTGTGACCCCAACCTACGGGTTTAGCGCTAACGTATACTACCACACCCCAGAATACCACCCATGTTTTCGTGTTGTGCGACATTAAGGTGTACTTATAGGATATAGTGAATATTTATGGTCAAATAAGTTTTTCATTCCAATAAGACTATCACTGCACCCTGTATATATATATATATATATATATATATATATATATGTCACTATTCATATTTGTTTATTATGAGTGAAGAGCAGCGCGTCACCCCATGTTTACATAGCGGTCATGACATCATGGCTGTGCTCCACTGGCATAAGCATTAACAAGAAATAATTAGATGAAAGTCCGTTCAGTGTTCAGGTTTGTTTTAGACTATGACAAGTAACTACTCCCCAGCACACAAGGTCATACTTACGACCCTGTCTGAGACACAGGACTGTCCCCCTCCTACCAGCCAGGCCGGCGGCCGCACACACACCAGCTTTTTACTTAGCTTCTTTATGATGGCCAAACACAAGTGTATTGTTACTAGCTGTGTTATTATATTCATAGAGAAGCACTAAAGCCGTAGGGGTAGTACAGCTCATGGGTGGTATGAGGTTCGATTCCAGGACGTGAAAACTACAAATTTTTTTTTTTTTTTTTTCAGAAAAGTTGAGAGCATATATTTTGAAGTCTTGTGTCAAGAACCTATTTTCTGGAAAAAATTTTATAAAAATATTTAATGATAAATTTTGTGACTGAATTTATTGTAATACATCTTGATGGAAAAAAATAAGTGTATCAGTACATAAAAAAATATGAAAGTATATATTTTAAAGGCTTATATATATATATATATATATATATATATATATATATATATATATATATATATATATATATATATATATACCCATCTGGCTTTTCTGTTTTTTTTTTTTAATATTTCTTGTTCTTCTTTATTTCCTCTTATCTCCATGGGGAAGTGGAACAAAATTCTTCCACCGTAAGCCATGCGTGTCGTAAAAGGCGACTGAAATGCCGGGAGCAAGGGGCTAGTAACCCCTTCTCCTGTATACATTACTAATTTTAAAAAGAGAAACTTTCGTTTTTCTTTTTAGGACACCTTGCCTCGGTGGGATATGGCCGGTTTGTTGAAAAAATAAATATATATATATAAGAGAGAGATGTGTAACTATCAGTATATATACACTAAGAGAAACCCATGTAAATAAGTCACTGACTTTTTTGGGTTTTCCTAGGTTCTCTACACATATGCTGTTATGTATCATAATCTATGTAACTGTATTTGTGTATTCCTGAATAAACTTACTAAACCTCAGCATGAACTTGAGAACTTCAAAGCACATACGTGTTGATAATTGGTTTGTTGGTTGGTTGAAAATGTTAGTGTTAGTCGGTGGGTAGGTTTGCTTGTTTGACTTGTTGGTTAGATTTAAATGCTATAGATTGCACAAGGGCCATTAAGGCTGTATATCACCTGTACACAAGTGAAGAATATTTTAACTCGCAAGAGAGAGTTAAACTCAGAGATACACTAAAAGACACAACTTTCATGTATACACTGAGAGATACATATCTTTTTGTCTGTATACACATCTCTTGGTAAATATGTAATGAAACATCTACACTTCTTGGAGTGTAATTAGAGATACACACCTCTTTGGTGTATATATACCAAGAGATATACACCTGTTTGGTGTATATATACTGATGTACACCTGTTTGGTGTATATATACCGATAGATACCTTTTGGCCAAATAGTTCTCATAAGGTTTTCTCTGTGTGGGTTATTTGTGTATTGTGTACACTGAGTGTATATACACAGTTATACACAAATCTTCGTGTATCTGCACTGAAAAATGCACACCTCCCGTGCTGATAACTGTAAAAGTGATGGTAACTCGTTTATAATGACTACTGGCCTGCCTTGGCCGTTGCCATGTGTTTTTGTTATATGTGAGTAAACCAGCAGTTGGTGACTGACGTAACCTGCTTAGTACAACTAGGCTTCTTTTAAATACTAAATAAAAAATACAGCTGATACTCTCATGACCAACATATGCTAACCTATTAAATGAGTAAAATAATTATGCCACATGCAGAATAAGCAAAAAACTAGAGCATTTAATTGAAAATTATAACGATTAAAAATTAAAGGTGAAAAACGTTTCCAGGCATTTTTGACCATTGTCAAGTCGAAGATTATCTTTTTCATGATTGAATTATGATTTGGATTCATTATACCTGATCGGTTGAGTTTAGTACAGTATTTTTATTTACATAACGAAAGAATACTGCAAAAGGCCTACTTGGCAGTGCTCGGTAGTTCTAATACATGAAACCAACTTCGCCATCCTTCGTTGTACATTTTGCAGAGCATTTACGTCCATCCTGTATTTTGGAGACAATACCTGAGCATCCTAGTGTAAATGAGGTCTAACCAAAGAGTTGAAGTATAATCTTTTGACTATTATTTATACTCTTTGATATAAAGCCAAGAATTCTATTAGCTTTATTGCTAACACTTGTATTGTCCTTAAATTTCTGCTAACCAGAACTCTTACAACTTTTTCGCTTTCACTTTTACTAAGATCGAGCACCCTACAACTTGGTACACTCCCGGTAGTAAAGTATTCATGTCAGTAAGATGTGTTGGGTGTAAATCATTTTGTTGTGACTTCTTAAGACAGTGTTAAAGTGCCACTGCTCGCGCACCATCAACAGTACCTGCTAGACGTGTTCTGTAAATTCAGTTCTCTAAAGCGTCTCGTATATTATTATTATTTATTATTATTCTTAGGAAAACGCTAAACAAATAGGGTTTATACAGCGCCTCTTGTATTTACAGCACAAGTGAGACACGTGTAGACTGATGTAGTGATGATTAATCTCAGTGGTACTAGGAGCAGGAGTGATGTAATTACTATGACTAACCTCCCTGGAGGGGTGAGGAGGCTCCTCCAGACTAGCAGCGACGAGAGTTATAGTATGTTTTTGTGCGTAAGTCGAGACGAAAGTTTGTTCCATATTAAGCTATGAACGAAGCCGTGGGTGGCTCTTAGAGTATCTTGCGGTCGTTGACGCATCCAGAGATGCTCCGAAAGAATATACTCTCACACTTGCGTAAATAATTGGTATGTTTATCTAACTAATGGTTCCCAGATACACGATAAAGCGCTTACTGACCTATATGTGCTTACACATATAGGCCTGTGTCGCTTGCCAAATTTGCTCCTTGTCTCGTGGGTCCTATTGTCCTTGCTTTATATCTGTGTGGAACTTTAATGAACCATTTCGCCGAGGTAATTCCACTTAACCACCCGGAAACTGAAGAAATACTTTCTGACATCCCTGTGGCTCATATTTGTCTTTAACCTCTAGCTGTGCCCCCCGAGTACCTGTTTCTCGCCTCTCAGAGAGCGTGTCCTGTTTAACCTGTCAATTCCTCTGAATATTTTTTGTATATTGTTGTCATATCTCCATGGTTCTTCTATCTTCCATTATCGTTAGATTCAATTCCGTTAGCTTCTTGTAACTCATACCCTTGAGCTCTGGAACAAGCTTCGCTGCATACTTCTTCATGCTTTTTCAGGTGTGGGTTCTGTAGTGGTGCTGCCTATTCAAGGGTAACTCTGACATGTGTTGTATAAAGGGCCCGAAATTCCTGAAGTCTTCTCTAAGATTTGCCAAATGAGCATTGGCTACAGGGGTTATTCGGCTGATGTGAGAGATATACTGGGCACTATGGTCACTCCTAGTTCTTTCCCTTTGAGTGAAGTTTTTGACCTTCTGTCATCGTAAGTATTCTTGCTCCTTCCCCAGTCTTCATAACCTTGATGGAGTTGAACTCAAGCAAACACTTATTCGACCAATCTTGCAGTTTGTCCAGGTCTTATTTGGATCCTTTCCTTTTCCTCATTTGTTTTTATTCTCATTAGTTTTACATCAACAGTGAAACATCTCGTTCAATCCCATTTGGAATGTCAGTTGTGTGTATGTGTGTACACACACACACACACTCACCTATTTGTGGTTTCAGGGGTCAAGTCACAGCTTTATGTGTATGTGTACTTACCTATTTGTGGTTGCAGGGGTCGACTCACAGCTCCTGGCCTCGCCTCTTTGCTTGTCGCTACTAGATCCACTCTCTCCCTTCTTCATGAGCTTTATCGCACCTCTTCTTAAAGATATGTATGGATCCTGCCTACACTACATCACTTTGCACATTGTTCCACTTCCTGACAACTCTATGACTGAAGAAATACTTCCTAACATCCCTGTGACTCATCTGAATCTTCAACTTCAAGTTGTTGCTGTGTCCCATCTCCGAAACATCCTGTCCCTATTTACCTTATCAATTCCTCTCAGTATTTTATATGTCGTTATCATATCCCCCTATCCCTCCTGTCCTCCAGAGCCGTCAGGTCGATTTCCCTAGGACTAGTCTTGTTACAAACCTTTGAACTTTCTCTAAGTTCTTGGCGTGCTTGACCAGGTGTGGGTTCCATACTGGTGCTGCATACTCCAATATGGGCCTGACGTACACGGTGTACAGAGTCTTGAACGATTCCTTACTAAAGTGTCAAAACGCTATTCTTAGGTTTGCGAGGCGCCCATATGCTGCAGCAGTTATATGGCTGATGTGCGCCTCAGATGTGCTCGGTATTATACTCACCCCAAGATCCTTTTCCTTAAGTGAGGTTTGCAGTCTGTGGCATCCTAGCCTGTACTCTGTCTACGGTCTTCTTTGACTTTCTCCCAATCTTCATGACTTTGCACCTGGAGCCAGTTGCTGGACCAGGCTTGCAGCTTGTCCACATCCTTTTGTAGTCCTACCTGATCATCATCCGTTGAATTCTTCGCATTAACTTCACATCGTCTGCAAACAGTAACACCTCTTGAATGTATCCTTCCATCATGTCATTAACATTTACCAGAAACAGCACCGGCCCTAGGACTGACCGCTGTGGAACCCCGCTCGTCACAGGCTCCCACTCTGATACCTCGTCACTTAACTTCACTCATTGTTTCCTTCCTGTCAGGTATTCTCTGATCGATTATAGTGATTTCCTGTTATTTCTGCGTACTCCTCTAGCTTTTGCACTAATCTCTTTGTGTGGAACTGTATCGAAAGCCTTCTTACATTCCAAGAAAAAGCAATCTACCCACCTCTCTTGTCTTACTGCTGTTACCGTGTCGTAGAACTGCAACCGTGCTGGTTATCATGTATAAGCTCATTCATTTCTAGGTGCTCTACCACTCTCCTGATAATCTTCTCCATGACTTTGCATACTATACATGTCAGTGACACTGGTCTGTACTTGAATGCTGCCTGTCTCCCCTCTTTAAGATTGGGAATACACTTGCCGTCTTCCACACTTCAGGTAGTTGCCCTGTTTCGATAGATGTGTTGAAGACTGTTGTTAGTGGCACACACAGCTCCTCTGCTCCCTCTCTCAGGACCCACGGAGAGATGTCCGGTCCCACCGCCTTTGACGTATCTAGTTCACTCAGCAGCCTCTTCTCCTCCTCCTCAGTTGTGTGTATTGTGTCCAGCACTTTTTGGTGTACCCCACCATCCCGGCTTTCTGGAGTCCTTTCTGTCTCCACTGAAAATATTTCCTTAAATCTCATGTTGAGCTCTTCACATACTTCTCTGTCGTTTCTTGTGATCTTCCCCTCCTTCCTTCCTCAGTCTGATTATCTGGTCCTTGACTCTTGTTTACCTCCTGATGTGGCTATGTCATTCTCGTATTGCCTCTGACCCTCGCTCCTTATCTATACATATTCGTTTCTGGCTCTTCTACTCTCCTTGTTTTCTTGGGCCCTTAAGGACACAAACTAATATTAACTTTCAGATTTCGAGATTATCCTTCTGGGGTCATATCTGTAAACCTCTTGGCTGTTTGATCGATGTTTATCAAAGTTCAGGATAACTCAGTTTGTTTTTGTGTTAGCTTGTAGTGTTTGTTCCACGTGGGGCAGAGACCGAGGTCGCCAGGGCGTTGATAATTGATTTTGTACAACATTAAATGTCAGAAGGGTTTTTTCCTTGGCCTCTTCGTAACTTTTAAACACTTAAGATAATTGGAAGGAACTATACCCTCAGCGCCAGATGATGGATGGAGAGCTGGGGTCGTGAATTCAAGGTTAAGGAGCATATTATAGTTGATTGATGCTTGGTAGCTCTTGTGGTGTCGTTGACGAATGCTTAGGTTGTCAGGGACTGGAGCTTCGATGTCCTGGTTTAATAACACTCTTGTTTAACTGGCATGGAAAAAGAGAAAGTTGAGTGCATGTTTGGTCTTAAACGACTATCCAGTAGGCTGACCACGATGCTACTCCACACACTACCATCACTATCTCTGCTAGTCTACCACCACTAACTCCGTCACTGCCACCACCACAACTACCACCACCACAACTACCACCACCACAACTACCACCATCACAACTACCACCATCACAACTACCACCACAACTACCACCATCACAACTACCACCATCACAACTACCACCACCACAACTACCACCACCACAACTATCACCACCACACCTATCACCACCACACCTATCACCACCACAACTACCACCACTAGCACCACCACCACAACTATCACCACCACAACTACCACCACTAGCACCACCACAATCACCACAGCATCAATAATATTTATAAATCAATCGTGGTTTGGAATTTAATTTTGGTTATGCATTTTTTATCAGTATTTGTTACATCACTACCTTGTTTATCTCTACTTCTCTCCCCTCAAAGGGTCACTTTGATGCTAGTAGAGGAGTCTTTAATTAACCAAAGATTGTAGCTATACATCCCCTTGGATCAAACTTGATCATCCTCTGTTTCTCCAGCGGTTTATGCCGTGTTAGGATTGAAAATTTCCTCAGAATAATAATGCGCACGCGCGCGCGTGTATGTTCTCACTTATTGGTAATCGTTTAATTGTGGTTGCAGGGGTCGAGTCATAGCTCCTGGTTCCGCCTCTTCACTGGTCGCTACTAGGTCCACTCTCTGCTCCATGAGATTTATCATGCCTCTTCTTAAAGCTATATATGGATCCTGCCTCCACTCCATCACTTCCCAGACTATTCCACTTCCTGACAATTCTGTGACTGAAGAAGTACTTCCTAACATCCCTGTGATTCATCTGAGTCTTGAACTTCCGATTGTGACCCCTTGTTGCTGTGTTCCATCTCTGGAACATCCTGTCTCTGTCTACCTTGTCAGTACCTCTCAGTATTTTATATGCCGTTATCATATCCACCCTATCTCTCCTGTCCTCCGGTGTAGTCAGGTCGATTTCCCTTAACCTCTTCTCGTAGGACATGCCCCTTAGCTCCGGGACTAGTCTATATGCAAACCTTTGCACTTTCTCTAATTTCCTTACATCCTTGGCTAGGTGTGAGTTCCAAACTGGTGCTGCATACTCCAGTATAGGCCTGACATGCACGGTGTACAGGGTCCTGAACGATTCCTTGTTGAGATGTCGTAATGTTATTTTTAGGTTTGCTAGGCGCCCATATGCTGCAGCAGTTATTTGGTTGACGTGCGCCTCAGGAGATGTGCCCGGTGCTATACTCACCCCAAGATCCTTTTCCTTGAGTGAGGTTTGTAGTCTCTGACCCCTAGACTGTACTCCGTCTCCAGTCTTCTTTGCCCTTCCCCAATCTTCATGACTTTGCACTTGGTGAGGTTGAACTCCAGGAGCCAGTTTCTAGACCAGGTCTGCAGCGTGTCAAGATTCCTTTGTAGTTCTGCCTGGTCCTAGTCTGATTGAATTCTTTTCATCAACTTCACATCATCTGCAAACAGGGACACTTCTGAGTCTATTTCTTCCGTCATGTCGTTCACATATACCAGAAACAGCACCGGTCCTTGGACTGACCCCTGTGGAACCCCGATTGTCACAGGCACCCACTCTGTTACCTCCTCACTTACCATGACTCGGTGATGTCTTCCCGACTGGTATTCCCTGATCCATTACAGCGCCTTCCCTGTTACACCTGCCTGGTCCTCCAGCTTATGAACTAATCTCTTGTGTGGAACTGTCAGAAGCCTTCCTACAGTCCAAGAAAATGCAATCTACCCGCCCCCTCTCTCTTGCCATACTGCTGTCACCCTGTCATAGAACTCAGTAGGTTTGTGACACAGGATTTCCCATCTCTGAAACCGTGCTGGTTGTGGTTGATTAGCTCATTCTCTTCTAGGTGCTCCACCACTCTTCTGATAATCTTTTCTATGACTTTGCATATTGTACATGTCAGTGACACTGGTCTTTAGTTTAATGCTTCGTGTCTGTCTCCTTTTTTTTTAAAAAAAAGGGGGACTACATTTGCTGTCTTCCATACCTCAGGTAGTTGTCCTGTTTCGATAGACGTGTTGAAGATTGTTGTTAGTGGCACACATAGTGCCTCTGCTCCCTCTCTCAGGACCCATGGAGAGATGTTATCCGGCCCCATCGCCTATGAGGTATCTAGCTCGCTTAGCAGCCTCTTCACTTCTTCCTCGGTTGTATGTATTGTGTCCAACACTTGATGGTGTACCCCGCCTCTCCGTCTTTCCAGAGTCCCTTCTGTCTCCCCTGTGAACACTGAATCTCATGTTGAGCTCCTTACATACTTCTCGGTCGTTTCTTGTGATCTCCCCTCCTTCCTTCCTCAGTCTTATTACCTGGTCCTTGACTGGTGTTTTCCTCCTGATGTGGCTGTACAACAGCTTCGGGTCAGATTTGGCTTTCGCTGCTGTGTCATTTTCATATTGTCGTTGGGCCCCCTTTCTTACCTGTGCATATTCATTTCTGGCTCTACGACTGCTCTCCTTATTCTCCTGGGTCAATTGAGTGAACCTAGGGCACATCCTGGCCTTCTCGTTATTTCTGTTACCCTTGTGTGTGTGTGTGTGTGTGTGTGTGTGTGTGTGTGTGTGTGTAGGGAATAATGTTATTGGTCATCCTGGGGAAAGCTGATCAGACAACCTTTTAATACCTTGTGTAATGTAGGTTAGCCTCACCCCGAGTGAGGAGGCAGCAGCGACAACCAATGTTTCTTCAGCTCTTACACCATTCTACTTTAGTTATTTAAAGACTTTTTATTCGCATTATTAACAGCCTAGGATAACCCAAGAAAGTCAGTTAGTGTGGCTTATTTCCAGTGAAGCCATTTTCAGGTCCTACCCGAGGAGATTAACTCCCCGGTATTAATTTACCGCTAGGATAGGGGAAGCAGGTTTACCTGGAAAGGGTTTCGGGGGTCAACGCCCCTGCGGCTCGGTCTGAGACCATGCTTCATGGTGGCTCAGGGTCTGATCAACCAGGCTGTTACTGCTGGCTGCATGCAAGCTGACGTACGAACCACAGCCCGGTTGGTCAGGTACTGACTTTAGGCGCCTGTCCAGTACCTTCTTGAAGACAGCCAGGGGTCTATTGGTAATCTCCCTTATGTATGCTGGGAGGCAATTGAACAGTCTTGGGCCCCGGACACTTATTGTATTTTCTGTTAAGAGACTGCCCATAATTTTACCCCCACGTCTTCTCGGTTCAGCCAAACGCTTGAACCCACTATGCAGTGAGGTACCTCAAAATAATACCAAATAATAAAAAAAAATAATAACAAAATAATAGCTGATGTTTCGCTATGGCTTGAGTTCAAAAACACTTCAATCCCTTCTGAAACTTTATTAATGACTCATCGTTTCGTAAATAGTAAATAAATGTCAACTTAAATTATTTTCTTTCACGCGAGAATTTCTCGCTGGTTGCCCCCATCTCAGATCACCCTGGATGCCACTCCTTGTTTGTCAGTGACGGGCAAAACTTTGTTCTGTATTCTCTCTGTAAGAAAACAGGACAGTGTCTCGTGACAGGTTTTGTCTGATGACTCCTTCATACAATAAACAACCGATGGTTTACTGCTGCTGCTGGATAGCATCAATGATTAAGAACCCGTTGGCTTACAGGTTACATACACACGTGGTGCAGCATCCCCTGGCTTGCTGGTGTTATATACACACGTGGTGCAGCATCCCCTGGCTTGCTGGTGTTATATACACACGTGGTGCAGCATCCCCTGGCTTGCTGGTGTTATATACACACGTGGTGCAGCATCCCCTGGCTTGCTGGTGTTATATATCCATGACTCAGCATCCCCTAGTTTACCGGAACTAGACTTTCTACCCCATTTAAAAAATTATGGATAATCACATAAACCTATGACTATATACAAGGACTTCAGATGCGTTTCTATAATTGCCTATTAATAATTTTCTACTTGAGTTTTCCGGTAGTTAGCTCCAGATCCTGGCGCAACTTCTTATCTTTCAACCAACTTATGGAGAAATAGCAATGCCATTTCTACTGTTGATCTCCTGTATAATCGTCTTGTGCTCTCTCACTTCCCAAATTTACTTTGACTTTTTGTTGAAGTAAATTTGTTTCTCTATGGCCCATTTGGGTGTGTAGTTTTCATCCTTGATTTCGTGATCTGGTTAATTCTCTGGTGAAACTCATAGCCTTGCCAAGCCTATCTATATAAAGGAGTTTTATATAAGCCCTGGTCATATCCACTGTTTGTTCTTCATCTGTTTCAGCTATTTCACTCATATTTTTCTCATCGGTCATTTCCCTCGACTCCATCACTAATGTGGATACACGTCTTTGCATATTCCCAAGTTTTTCCTCGTCTGTGTTCGTGTGCATTAGGTTGATGCGCTTTCATTTTTTGATTTTATATAAATTATGGTGGGAGATCTTGTGGGGTAATTAGACTTGAGGCTGTGGCGGTTCCTATAGCTGAGGTCGATCCTCAGGGTTAGGCATATCCAAAACTTCGTAAAAAAGCGCAGTAGTTTGCACTTAGACTAATCTCAAGAGTTGAGAGGAATGCACTGTGAGAGGATAAAAGAATTGAACCTAAGTATGTTTGGTTACAAAATGACAAGGGAATATAAGATTAAGACTTACACAATACTAATATGAACTAACAGGGAGTATAGGTGCATTGTGATGCTAAACCAGGTGGAATCCGAAGATACGGATCAACCATAGGGATGCTAGAAAGTGAATTCAAACTCCATATACCGTTTCAAGAATATGAATGATAAAGCCCCAGAGGTCAAAAACCAGAAATGCCGGTCGACATATCTGAAGTAGAGGAGTTGACCACGAACTCTTGCAAACACAAATCGGGGAGTACAAAAATTTGTGATTTTATAAGCAAATCGAAAGTAGTGGAGGATGAAATTTTCTTTTGTTTTTTACATCTCTCACTCCTGGGTATATGTTGTAATAAGGCGGTAAAAGCGTGTCGACCTTGCTTGGACGAGTTTGGTGGTAGGTGAGAGTTCAGCCGATTGAGAGTCAATCTGGGTTACTAGCCTCTTAACTGCTTTTAATTGTGCAAGATACAAGATTTCCTCTTAAGTACATGTTTGTATGTGCCTGAGAGAGAGAGAGTGGATAAGTTGTGTCGTAAACTGGAAACGTACGTTTTTTAAAGGAAAATTAAAAGTCATTCAGTATACATTATATTAATTTGATTTTTCAAGTACGTAGTCACGTGTGAGCAATCGCCTGGGGTGGACAGGTATATATATATCAACGTGTACACACGCATACATACACACATTCTGGATATGCAGGCTTGGGTGCCTGGCAGAGTGCTCACTTAGAGTGAAGAATATTTCAGAGATAAGACAAAAAAAGATAGTGAAAGAGAAAATGTCAGGATGGATGAGTGTAGCTAGCAGAGTACTCAAAGGTCAGACTTGGGGCCCATGCTGTTTCTAGTATTCCGAGGCGAGATGTCAAAGATCAATCTTGGCGCCTATGCTGCTCATGATACTATTAATGTAGTCTCCAAAGCTCATTCTTGGATCCCATACTGTTTCTGGTACTATTTAAGCTTACGGGCCCAAGACTGGTTGACCAGGCAGTCAGCAAACAGTAAAGTGTGATCTCAGGCCGATCTTCGAGAGAACTCTGGAAACCAGTCACAGGTTGTGCTAGTTAGAGGAGGGTAGAGTGAACTTGTGTGTGTTATGATAACGTAAATTATGAAGGGGGAAACTTTCTACGTGAGAGACTCTGTGTAGCGGTGAGTTATATAGAAGTTCACTGTCTACACTGAAGTCTTTTTCACGCTTGCTGTGGGAAAATCGGAAATGGTGAGAAATCTGAACAGCCGTAAAGTGTTCTAGTCGAGTCGTGTGATTTTCCTGAATTTCTCCTCAAATGTCACCTGTTCATTACTAATTAAAAATACTTTATTTTCTAAATTAGAGATTAAAGCGGCCTTTAAGATTATATACACCGAGAGAAAAACACAATTGGTGTATATACTTTACACAGATACACACCTCTCCGTAAACACACTGAAAGATGTATACTTCTCGGTATGTATACGCGGAGATATAAACCTCTGTGTATAGACAATTATATACACAACTTGGTGTATTCATAATTAAGATATGCACCTCTAGATGTGTATATGCGGATATACACTTCTCGATGCACAGCCATATAGTTCTCAGTGTATATACACCACTTCACGTATATAACATTGAGAGATACACTCCTCTCGGTGTATATACCGCTGACTCGGTGTGAGTGCTTGGAGGTGTTTTCCTTCATGCAGGTAATTTACACATTTCCCGGTGGGTTAAATCCTGTTACTGCTGGGATCACCTTGAAGATTCGACTCTTTTCTCCTGGGAAAGAGTTAAAGTTGTGCAGTTTTTCTGGAGCTAAAACTAATGATGGCTTTAACCTAACCTTGCTTAAATTTACTGGAAATAAACTACACACTCTACCTAAAATATCATCGAATTTGCATAAGTTTATCTAATTTCATTTAATTCGTTATATGCATTGTTTAATGTGTTGTCCTGCTGTTCAATTTGCATATATTGTGGAAAGTATATCTTGATGTATATAAACTGACAGCTGCAATGTATATACAAAGTATATGAATATACTTGTGAATTTACTCTGATTATTATTTTGGGTAGTTAGAGTATCCTTAACTGGTGGTGTTAAGGTGATATGCTACCTTTGTGACCCTCCTGTAGTAGACAGGCAAACTGCATCGACCTACCTGGAGTTTTACCATCACTAAAGTAGCAGATATTTGTGCTCTTCACTCACAGGATATATTCAATCAGAGGTGTTTCTCGGTTTATATATGCTGGGAATTTACTTCAATTCCTATTTTAGGGATTTAAATATTCTTGACTTTTGGTGAACAGGCAGGCAACATGCAGCCTTAATTAATGACCCTTTGAGTAGCTGAGAGACTTTCAGCCCAATTAACCAACCAATCACTTGTTTCCGGGGCTTGTATTGTGAGGCGGACCAGTTGTACTGCGAGTCATCGTCCTTCCTCCCTCACCCACCCAACCATTCCCAACAACCATCAATTATTCTGTTTGTAGCTGCAAGGAGTCCCTGACCGGCCGTCACACGCACCCGGTCTGTGAACTGGCTGCGGGGGCCATGTTCCCTGGTACCATCAACAGGTATATACAAGGCTAGTACATCTTTTTCTAATTAGCTTTTTTTGTACAAGTCTCAGTAAAACATTTTTTTTACAAAATTGATAAAATATACGAGTAAGAAGACACAATGTGTGAACAGGCTGCAATTATTAGTTATGTCATATGTTCTTGTTGTACACAATTCCTTTGACTTGTATAGATTCACTTCCTGTCGCTCTTAGTGTTTGCCGTTTAGTTCTCATTGTATCAGTTTCTTTCTGTATGTCAGGGACGCCATACCATAGCGTATTCTGAGCTGTCAGTGGTGTGTAGTATGTATACATGTTTATACCCAATAACCGCTCTGCCCTGAGAGAAACAATTTCCAGATAAGTTTTTTGTATATAATGCACCTTCATAGTCGTACCTGTTGGCATTACACCTGACCATTTTGATAAAATATAGCCTGCAAGAATTCATATTAATAGCCTTAATAACTATTAATAACTCTCAATTATTTCTTAATTGACTATAAGGTTTTTTATACTTGCAGTTTTAAGAAACGGTCTATTCTAGTGAATATAACGCTGAAAATTTGTTTTCTTAATATCTGTGTTAAATGTTTTGACTCGAAGTTTCATTCTATTGTTTTGGGTTACTGGCCCACTTTACACTTTAAATAGTAATTATGTAAGTGTAAGATTTACCTGCCATCTTACCTGGAGGTTACCTGGAGGTTATTCCGGGGATCAACGCCCCCGCGGCCCGGTCCATGACCAGGCCTCCCGATGGATCAGGGCCTCATCAACTAGGCTGTTACTGCTGGCCACACGCAGTCCAACGTACGAGCCACAGCCCGGCTGATCCGGCACTGACTTTAGGTATCTGTCCAGCTCTCTCTTGAAGGCAGCCAGGGGTTTATTGGCAATTCCCCTAATGCTTGATGGGAGGCTGTTGAACAGTTTTGGGCTCCGGACACTTATGGTGTTTTCTCTTAGTGTACCAATGGCGCCCCTACTTTTTATTGGGGGCATTTTGCATCGCCTGCCCAGTCTTTTACTTTCGTAGGGAGTGATTTCTGTATGCAGATTTGGGACCATTCCTTCCAAGATTTTCCAAGTGTAGATTATGATATATCTCTCCCTCCTGCGTTCCAACGAGTACAAGTCAAGTGCTTCCAAGCGTTCCCAGTAGTTAAGGTGCTTGACAGAACTTATATGTGCAGTAAAGGATCTCTGTACACTCTCTAGATCTGCGATTTCACCTGCTTTGTATGGAGATGTTAATGTACAGCAGTATTCCAGCCTAGAGAGAACAAGTGATTTAAAAAGGATCATCATGGGCTTGGCATCTCTCGTTTTGAAAGTTCTCATTATCCATCCTATCATTTTCTTTGCACGTGCGATCGTGGCACTGTTGTGATCCTTGAAAGTGAGATCCTCAGACATTACTACTCCCAGGTCCCTTACATTATTTTTCCGCTCTATTGTATGGCCGGAGTCAGTAGTATACTCTGTTCTAGTTATTATCTCCTCCAGTTTTCCATAACGGAGTAGTTGGAATTTGTCCTCATTGAACATCATATTGTTTACCGTTGCCCACTGGAAAACTTTGTTTATATCTTCTTGGAGGTTAACCGCGTCCTCAGCAGATGACAGCTTCATGCAGATCCTAGTATCATCCGCAAAGGATGATACGGTGCTGTGGTGTATATCTCTGTTTATGTCTGATATGAGGATAAGGAATAAGATGGGGGCGAGTACTGTGCCTTGTGGAACAGAGAGAACAAGTGATTTGAAAAGGATCATCATGGGCTTGGCATCTCTCGTTTTGAAAGTTCTCATTATCCATCCTATCATTTTCTTTGCACGTGCGATCGTGGCACTGTTGTGATCCTTGAAAGTGAGATCCTCGGACATTACTACTCCCAGGTCCCTTACATTATTTTTCCGCCATCTTACGGGTTCTCGTTGACTGGTAATTCTGTTAGAATGTAGAACGTTTAATAAGCTTCCGTTCCATATTCATATCACAGGACGGTTGTAAGTAATGTGTATATATGTACACGCACGCACGCATGCACGATTAGGCGAGTAAACACACACATACACACACACACACACACACACACACACACACACACACACACACACACACACACACACACCTCAGGTGGTTGGTGTAGCTGGTGGTGTGTTGGTGAGGTTGCTGGAGTGGTTGGTGGTGTGTGTGTGCTGCTGAGAGGTGGAGGGTAGGATTGTGTTGGGATGTCAGGGGAGAGGGGAGGGTAGGATGGAGGAAGGAGAGAGGGACGTTGGGAGGTGTGGTAGGAGGGAGGGATAGTTGTGAGGAAGGAGTTGATGGAAGGGCTGTGGGTGTGGTAGGGGTAGGAGGGTGGGTGTCGTGATCCAAGGAAGTGGTGAGTCATCAGCAAGGAGAGTAGCAGTCTCCTGGGTGTCTACGCCCGCTACAATATTTCATTTTAGTTCTTTGCATTAAGTCGTGTACGGCAATGGCACAGTACTTGGGTTTTACAGATGAACGCATTGCATTGTTCACACACTATGAACAAATAAAATATTTTATCATGACCCGGCATGGAATAAACAAAGGTAATATCTTGACCTAACATAGGATAAACAAAGGTAATATCATGACCTATCATAGGATAAACAAAAGTAATATCTTGACTTAACATAGGACAAAGGTAATATTTTACCATGACCTAACTTATGATAAAGGTAATAATATTTTATAATTTAACATAGGATAAAGCAAAGGTAATAGTTTATCATGACTTAACATTGAATATCCCTGCAATTTCTCATAGAAGTTTTTATCCAGAATGAAGAGCTCTGTTCCACAAGGCACAGTACTACTCGCCCCCATCCTGTTCCTCATCTTTATATCATAGACAGATGTAAACCATAGCACCGTATTATCCTCTGCAGACGATACTAGGATCTTAATGAGGGTGTCATCCTTTGAGGACACGGTAAATCTCCATGAAGATATAAACCAAGTTTTCCAATGGGCACCGGAGAACAATAATGTTCAATGAAGACAAATTCCAACTATTTTATTATGGAAAACTGGAGGAACTAACAGCTAGAACTGAGTATACTACAAACTCTAATCACATAATAGTGCGGAAAAGGAATGTGAGGGACCTGGAAGTGGTAATGTCTTAGGATCTCACTTTCAAGGATCGCAACAGTGCCACGATCACATCCGCGAGGAAAATGATAGGATGGATAATGTGAACATTCAAAACAAGACCCCTCTAGGGAGGTTCCTTGACGCTGGTGAGGGGCTCTTGATATAGGGAATTAGATCTGCTCCGGTTCCCTGAATTGAGCCTGAATGCCTTCCATCCCCCCCCCAGATGCGCTGTATAATCCTGCGGGTTTAGAGCTCCATGATTATAATCAAACGATATGCCAAGCCAGTGATGATCTTTTTTAAATCACTTGTTCTCTCTAGGCTGGAATACTGCTGTACATTAAAATTTCCATTCAAAGCAGGTGAAATCGCAGTTCTAGAGAGTGTACAGAGAACCTTTACTGCACATATAAGTTCTGTCAGACACCTTAACTACTGGGAACGCTTGGAAGCGCTTAACTTGTACTCACTGGAGCGCAGGCGATAAAGAGATACCTTAATCTACACCTGAAAAATCCTAGAGGGACTTGTCCCTAATCTGCACACAGAAATCACTCCCTACAAAAACAAAAGACTTGGCAGGCGATGCAACATATGCCCAATGAAAAGTAGGGGAACTATTAGTACACCAAGAGAAAATACAATAAGTGTCCGGGGCCCGAGACTGTTCAACAGCCCCCCACCAGCCATAGGGGTAATTGCCAATAAACCTCTTCAAGAGCGAGCTGGACAGATATCTAAAATCAGTGCCGGATCAGCCGGGCTGTGGTTCGTATGTTGGACTACCTGCGACCAGCAGTAACAACCTGGTTGATCAAGGCCTGATCCTCCAGGAGTCCTAGTCATGGACCGGGGCGCGGGGAGCGTTGATCCCCAGAATACCCTCCAGGTAGATCTCCAGGTAGGTAAGATTTAAATCTCTCCCTTCCTCCGTAATAGTAACTCCATCTGTGCTGGAATAAAACCTCTCAATGAACCCAAAGAGGAATGATGCGTGGAGGCATCTTGATCTCCCCACTGAAGTCTTCCATCTCAAGTTAATACATTTCATTACTTCACTTAAGAAATTCATCATGTATGATGGAACATGACAACGAAACATAACCTACTTTTGTTCCCACGTTGTAATTTATATAGTACAGGGAAGCAGCACATTTCGATCATACTTAATTTTATTAATAACTTTCCCTTATTTAATTTTGATACCTTTCATTTCCTTTCCATTCTCTTGCCCATCATTTACACTTTCATGACGTCCTCCTAACTTTCCTTCCATGTCTTATCTTTCCTCCAAACCCACTCTCGCTCCTTCCTTGCTCTTATTATTTGCCCTTTCCATCTTTCCATGCATTCTAGCTTACTGGCTTCTTTTTTCTCCCTTTCCTGACCTTTTTTACTTTTTAAGGTGGTTGACAAAACCATCCAGGGAAGCACTACCGTCCTTCCTACTTCCTACATTCTTAAACTTAATAGTTCTTATTCGCCTAATACATTTCCAGTTTTGAAGGTCTTGTTTGAGACCGACCGCGGAGACTAGAATCTGTATTCTTTCTCCTTGACTCCCTTCCCTTCTATTCGTCCACCGACCCCATTTCCTAGTGGGAAGGGGGAGATGAGGGAGATGGAAGCCAGATATGCGTCATTAGTAATTGTGTTAAAGTGTGTTAAGGAGTATGGTGGGGTAGCGGCGTCCAGGGAGGGTGGTTGATGGTGGTGGTAATAGTGGTTTATGTAATGACAGTCAGGATGCTGGTGAGGGCAATTGTATTTGCCTATTTATGGTTGCAGAGGTCGATTCATAGTTTCTGGCCCCGCCGCTTCGCTGATCGCTACTAGGTCCACTCTCTTCCTGCTCCATGAGCTTTATCGTATCTCTTCTTAAAGCTATGCCAGTGATGGGGTGGTTAGGGGTTGTTGCTATTGTTGTGGATATATTAGTGATGGTGTAATAGTGGTCACAGAGGCATTTTGTTTCCCCGAGTTCCACAGAAGTCAAATTAGCCTGCTTCTCGAATACTCTTTTCACACGGCTCTTCATCCAAGGAATTAGAGCGACCATCTCCTTCCTTAGACCATCAAACATGATTATCTCCAATTCCCTAGGCTCTTTGTGACCCAATCAGGTTTAACACTTCCCAATAAATTTCATTTTAAATAATAATAGTAATACATTCCGAGATCATTCCTTCGCTTTAAATTCTTTGAAGCATTAGCCTTCAGCCACAGTTAAGTGTTTTCGTATTCAAGATTTTAAATACATCAGATGAAACCTTTTCTAATATAATAATGAGCGTTAAATCCGTGTAGATCATTCAGTTCAAGGAGTGCTGGAGGTTCAATACCCCCTGTCAGCTAAGGATTGCAAAAGAAATTACGAGAACGCCTTTGTGATGTCTCAATACTAAACCCCTCAACGAGCTTAGTTAAGTGTAGATTATCTCCAGAGATTGAATAGGAAGCAGAGTGCTGCCATTACTGTGGCTTTTTTATTTCGTAGTATTGGCCGGATGTGCCACGAAATTACTTTTCCAATGTCAATATTCTTCAAGTGGTTTTATGTAATAGTTCAAGATAACCCAATGAAAACAAGATCATTAGCCGTCGTGTTGAAATGCCCTGTAGTAACCAGGAATGGTTGCATTTTCCTACCTTCATACCCAAGGAAAGCCATAATGTGACAGTCTGGTACGTTATTGTGGAGGTGTGTAGATATGGGATCAATCCCTCAAGTATCTTCCTTCTAAATGTTATCAGATATTTCTCTCCGTTCGAGAGAGTACATTTCAAGCACTCTTGAGGTGTTCCTAGTAAAGTTTGAATGCTTTATTGGATCTATGCGGGCAGTATATAATCTCTGTGCCTCTTCCAACTCTGATATCTCTTCTGCCTTGAACGAAACTGTCAACGTCGAGTATTCTGAACGAGAGAGCATAAGTGATATGAATAGTGATGGTGATAAACCTGTGATGATAGTGATGGCGATCATGGTGTGATGGTGATCATAATGAGATAACTCTCTGGAAAACAAGCTCCAAACAAATAACTTTCCTTATCATTATATGGATTGACATTATACTTTAAGTCAACGTTTGTCTTACGAGATATTCCTCCCCCACTCATAACACCCGTCCTCTCCCCCACCCCCACTGACCATCACCTTCATTAGTATTCCTCCTTCACACCCTCACCGCCCTGCCTCTCACCTTCACTTTTCATCAGGGGCAAAAGAAAAAGTGTTCAAGTAGAGCAAGGAATACCTAACGAACACAAGAGAGTGATAGTAAGATGGAAAAGAGTGACGAGTTTAGTCCCCCAAAAATTGTTGCTACATCTGTTATGTATGTTAACTGTTTGATACCTATTGTTCTGAAGATGTATTAATGACGTTCCAGAAGTGGTTGAATCCTATGTACAGTTTGTTATTTGCCCTAGATGTAGCGCTAATGAAAAGAATAAGAATGGGAAGGGGTCAAACAAGTAGCAATTGGAGTCTAACTCCAACACGTGTAAGGTTATGCAAATAAAAAAAAGCGAGAGGTGAGAGAGAGAGCGAGAGCGAGCGAGAGAGAGAGAGAGAGAGAGAGAGAGAGAGAGAGAGAGAGAGAGAGAGAGAGAGAGAGAGAGAGAGAGAGAGAGAGAGAGAGAGAGAAGAAACAACGTATAGTCTAACATATAAAACACTATAGATATCAGGCAAGGAGAACATTTTTCGCCGGAGAGGTACATGAACCACATTACGTGCTCAGGAAAGCTGGTTAACTAAATTCGGAATGCCTTAAGGGATCTTTAAAAAGACACCTTTAGAATTCTATACGCTGTTGATATCAAGCCTATCATAGAATACATATGCAGCCCACTCCTGGTAAAATATGTTCAGAAACTTGATGGTCCAGTGATGTACAAGGTTAACCCCCCATGGATCTGAGGTAATTAAAGCTATGAGAAAAGAAAGGAATTGAACTATGAGATAAGTATCGGGCAAGACAAGATTACGGAACACAGAGTACTCATTTTCCATTTTTAATTATTCTCCCCACACCCTTTCCTCCTGTCCATCATCATTCTTCCACTGTGTTTCTCAAGCTCTCTTGAAAGGCATATAATTAAGGTGACATGTCTGAAATCTGCAAATGCATGACAAAAAGGAGATATAAATGAAATGGT
The DNA here is from genome assembly GCF_038502225.1 of Cherax quadricarinatus. Taxonomy (NCBI): domain Eukaryota; kingdom Metazoa; phylum Arthropoda; class Malacostraca; order Decapoda; family Parastacidae; genus Cherax; species Cherax quadricarinatus. The sequence continues at coordinate 8,015,821 of NC_091304.1, read as the reverse complement.
GAGAGTAATCGGAATAAACTGCCAGGTAGTATATTATTAAAGGTATAACACTGAAACGTAATAAAAAGAGGCATTGAAATATAGGTATAAAGGTGCAATAAAAAATATCAACTTTCAGAAGTATCATGAATTCGCACTATAAAATAAATAACCGGGGCAAAAGGACATGTCTTCATGACAATATGGTGCCTTAGAAATTAAAGAAATATAATTATTTCCAGCTCTTCTGATATAGTGCTGAATGAGTTTAAATTTTAAGTCTGTCAGTATAATGTTATTTTTAAACTCTTACAGAGAGCAGCATATTCTGGAGTAGAAAAGTAACGAAGTGAAAAGTAAAACTTTATAGTTACCATTCAAACTTTAGAGATCTTTCTCAACTAACACTTTCTTAACACACCTTTTAGATCTGATAAATAGTTTAGAAAACCGACAAGTTGAAAAATGAGACACTTGTGCAACATTTGAGAATCTTTACTGAGAAAACGTTTCGCCAGTCAGTGGTTTCATCGGTCCAATACAAACGGTGAAAAAAAAGAAGAGTTTGAGGTAATCAGTCCCTCAGCCAGGAATCGATGTGTTCGGCCCATCAACCTTGAAAGTGTTCAGTCCATGAAGACTGATGGACTGAACACGTCTATTCCATGCTGAGGGACTGATTACTTCAAGCTCCTCTTCTTATTCCACCGTTCTTCTTTGTACTGGACTGAAGAAGCCATGTTCCACGATAAAGATTCCAAAATTTTGCACAGTACTTCATTCTTCACCCCCTCAAGGAAGGTTCCTTGACGTTGGTGAGGAGCTCTTAATCTAGGAAATTGGATCTGTGCTCCAGTTCCCTCAATTAAGCCTGAATACCTTCCACATCCCCCCCACAGGCGCTGCATAATCCCACGGGTTTAGCGCACCCCCTTTATAATAATAATTCATTCTTCACCTTGCAGGTCAGAACCCAAATATCATAAGGAAATATGTCGCTGGCATTATAGCCGTGGTTTTAGAAAGGACATTTTATGTAGTGAACCATAAAATATTTTATGAAGAACTGCAAACTATCGGTATATTATATGTTGATATCCAGAACTTTTGCCGATGTCTTGTGGAGTCCCACGAGGGATAAGATAAGATAAGATTTCGTTCGGATTTTTAACCCCGGAGGGTTAGCCACCCAGGATAACCCAAGAAAGTCAGTGCGTCATCGAGGACTGTCTAACTTATTTCCATTGGGGTCCTTAATCTTGTCCCCCAGGATGCGACCCACACCAGTCGACTAACACCCAGGTACCTATTTGCTGCTAGGTGAACAGGACAACAGGTGTAAGGAAACGTGTCGAAATGTTTCCACCCGCCGGGAGTATCATGGTGCCTTTCATTCTCGTGCTATATAAATGATATACCCCTTTAATATCAACTGTAGCCTTCTACTGTACATGATTAACGACCTCTTAGTGTCTAATAAAAATTTCCTACTATATAGCTATGTTATCCGAGTTGGAGTCCTGTAGCTGCCCATCCTCAAACTCTTGACTGTTCTTGAGGAAATTCAAGTTTAATGTTTTACAGTGCGCCCCGCGCTGCCAGACATAAGCCATCTGTTTTTGCACTATTTTCAGATAATTTTACGTAAAAAATGAATTAATATACATTAATCTAAAAAAAAAACTAGTCTAATCTAACAACCGAGAATAACAAATATATAATGTATGACAAATTTCGAGTGCGCAGAAGTGCACGATGAGCAAGTCGTCAAATAATGCACGCTCTAATTGAAGAACATGAAGAATAGGCAGCTAAATATTTTTATATTTTATAAAAACAAAATCAGTATTGTGCGAAAACCACAAAGTAAATAATTTTTACTGTAATTTGTAACAAGAAATCTAAACGGTAACATCACGAAATATATAGAAATATTCTTTTTGTATATGCTTACCAGGTGAAAAATCTGAAACTTTATGAAATGACTGCAAAAAATAATGCTAAATGTTTCAGATAGTGCAACTTTCAGTAGTGCAAATTAAACTACAAAATTGCTAACAGATTGTGTTCAGACTGTCGTGCCTCAAATTTTGAAAGAGTTAGGAAAAAGTAAGTTGCGCATGTGAGGCAGCGCTGTATAGCCCTTGTGGCTTAGCGCTTCTTTTTGATTATAATAATAATAATGCGCATGTGAGTTGTTGCTGTGCTATGACATTCATAGACCTGGAGTAAAGGTATTTCATATATTTTTAATAAGGTGTTTTGGTCTTAGATATTACAGCTTAGATTGCCCTAGAAAGTGTATGGATAATTGAAACTATGATGAAGACACAGGTCACAGAGCCTTGGTCCCTCCTACACAACGAGAGGTCACCAACCCACGGCTACACACCATGTTATGGCAGAGCCTTATTGGGAAAACTCACACCGAGTCCGGAAGATCAGTTAGCGATCACTGTGCCGTTACCCGCCAGAAGACCAACGGCTACCACAGTCATGTCTGCAGTGGTAGACACCATCGCCTGTATACCAAATGATTATAATAATCATGATTTTTAACCCTTAAACTGTCCAAAGAGATCTATGTTCACATGCGTAGTGCTCCAAAAGTAGATCTATTTTTTTTTTTACATATTTTCAAATATAACCAAAAAAATGTAGATCAAAGTTTTTTACACATTTTAAAATGTAAAAAAAAAAAATAAAAAAAGGTTACGTTTTTTTACATACTTTCAAATGTTGAAAATGCGTAGATCTATGTTTGGACATGCTGTATAGTCCTTGTGGCTTAGCGCTTCTTTTTTATTATAATAATAAATAATAATATGTTTGGACAGTTTAAAGGTTAAAGTGGTCATCTAGCCGAAAGTCCTCGGTATGATGACCAAAAGCTCGAGCTACGGGTCATCATATGACTAAGACCCGCGTCAGGAAACATTTGTCCTGTTTCCTGACAAACATTATAGCTACTTACCACCGCCTTTAGCAGCACACGCCAGCATTAGCATTTTGCTGCGTCCCTCTGAAGGCCCAAAAGCACTACATGACCCGTGTCAGTTTTTTTTTTACCTGACGAATGTAATAACAACATTGGGTAGCAAAAACATGGTAAGGCAAGGAACAGAAATCGCACTCTAACAATAAAAAAAAATACGTGGTCACAAAGCTTTCTAGTATTGGAAATATAAGTCCCAAAAAGTATGTCAGTGCACAGCAAGACCGTGGCGTGATCCGCATGTGGAATGGAATCGTGTTTGGATGTATATAATTATTCTTCTTTCTAGCGCTAAATGGCCCACGTGCGTTCAACGATTTTTTTTATGAATTGTAATAATAATACTATTATCATTATTATTAAATATTTCCTTTTCTGAAACTTATTTTTATTATGCAATTTTGATGTGAATATAATAATAATTCATCCTTATTATTAGTCTGAAATAACCTGTACAAATATTTAATAAGAGCATGTGGGATTTTGTTTAAAGATAAAAGTGCAGGTCGTAAGCAACTAGATTTTTTCCTTGAGAGGATGGGAATTCAGATTTTCATGTTGGCTTTGATGGTGGCTAATTGGGTTTAAAACCTATAGACAGGACGAAGGTCATTAGGGCTGCCTCAAATGCGTTGGATAACTATAGACAATCTCTTACAAATAGTACATCGTCTTGAAAAATAAACGTTTATTGTTATTACTATTATGTAAGCTGTACACCAGTCAAGAATACTTCAATCCCTAAAACAGGAATTAAAGAGTTTATATACACCCCTCGGTCTATATGTATTGATACTCGAGAACAATACATCCCTCAAAATATAAAGTGTCGCTTTTCGAATTACAGCAGTTAAATTTACTAATATGTAACTGTAAATAACGATGGTAACACAATTTGATGGTAAAACTGTTCTTTAATAAAATGTAAAAAAAATGATTCATTAATGATCTGGTGAGCTGTTAGTCAATATAAAAACTATTATAATAATTTATTATTATTATTATTATTATTATTATGGGGAAGCGCTTAAGCATCTGTGGAATGGAAGGTGATTAACATAGCTTAGGAATATAGCGAAATACAGTTCAACAATTTTTTTTAGGCAAATTAAGCCCATGATTTATCTTGACCTCATGTATAGATGATCGTTTTCTCTTTTATGTGAATCAGCGCTCAATTTATATGTTTTTTTATTTGGGTTTAGCGCTGGGTTTTGATTATAATTTATTGATCATGGTCCTCAGACAAATAGAAAAATTAAAACCTAACAAATCCCCAGGCCCTGGTGAATTGTTTGCAAGGGTTTTAAAGGAATGTAAAGAGGAACTTAGCATACCTTTGGCTAATCTGTTCAACATATCACTACAAACTGGCATAGTGCCAGATAAGTGGAAAATGGCAAATGTAATATCTATTTACAAGGCAGGTGACAGGTCCTTAGCTTCGAACTATAGACCATATAAGCCTTACCTCCATAGTGGGAAAATTTATGGAATCAATAATTGTGGAGGTAATTCGTAGCCATCTTGAAAGGCATAAATTGATTAATGAATCTCAACACAGTTGTACAAAGGGGCGTTCCTGACTTATGAATTTACTAACTTTTTTCACTAAGGTATTTGAGGAGGAAGATCGTGGTATTGAATATGATATTGTGTATATGGACTTCAGTAAGGCTTTCGATAAAGTTCCACATCAGAGGCTATTGAGGAAACTTTAGGCACACGGAATAGGAGACATTTTTTCCTGGGTAGAGGCATGGTTGACAAATAGGCAGCAGAGAGTTTGCATAAATGGTGAGAAATTAGAATGAGGGCACATCACAAGCTATGTTCCACGGGGGTCAGTGTTGGGCCTGTTGTTCACAATTTACATAAACGACATAGATGAGGGAATAAATAGCGACATAAGCAAATTTGCTGATGACACCAAAATAGGCCTTCCAGTTCATTCTAATGAGGACATTAGAGCACTCCAGGACTGATGCAATGGTCGGAGAAGTGGCAGATGCAGTATAATATAGACAAACGCAAAGTTCTAAATGTTGGAAAGGATAATAACCATGCCACATATAAACTAAATAATGTAGATCTTTATATTACTGATTGAGAAAAGGATTTAGGAGTTCTGGTTAGCAGTAATCTAAAACCAAGACAACAGTGCATAAGCGTTCACAATAAAGCTAACCGAATCCTTTGCTTCATATCAATAAGCATAATTAACAGAAATCCTCAAGTTCTTCAACTCTGTATATCCTTGGTTAGGCCTCATTTAGATTATGCTGCACAGTTCTGGTCACCGTATTACAGAATGGATATAAATGCTCTGGAAAACGTACAGAGGAGGATGACAGTTGATCCCATATATCAGAAATCTTCCCTATGAGGATAGGCTGAGAGCCCTGAATCTGCAATCTCTAGAAAGGCGTAGAACTAGGGGGGATATGATTGAGGTGTATAAATGGAAAACAGGAATGGATAAAGGGGATGTAAATAGCGTGCTAAAAATATCTAGCCTAGACAGGATTCGCAGCAATGGTTTTAAGCTGGAAAAATTCAGATTCAGGAAAGATATAGGAAAGCACTGGTTTGGTAATAGAGTTGTGGATGATTGAAACACACTCCCAAGCACCGTTATTACCTGGACCTGGAGTTTACCTGGAGAGAGTTCCGGTGGTCAACGCCCCCGCGACCCGGTCTGTGACCAGGCCTCCTGGTGGATCAGAGCCTGATCAACCAGGCTGTTGCTGCTGGCTGCACGCAAACCAACGTACGAGCCACAGCCCGGCTGATCAGGAACTGACTTTAGGTGCTTGTCCAGTGCCAGCTTGAAGACTGCCAGAGGTCTGTTGGTAATCCCCCTTATGTGTGCTGGGAGGCAGTTGAACAGTCTCGGGCCCCTGACACTTATTGTATGGTCTCTTAACGTGCTAGTGACACCCCTGCTTTTCATTGGGGGGATGGTGCATCGTCTGCCAAGTCTTTTGCTTTCGTAGTGAGTGATTTTCGTGTGCAAGTTCGGTACTAGTCCCTCTAGGATTTTCCAGGTGTATATAATCATGTTTCTCTCCCTCCTGCGTTCCAGGGAATACAGGTTTAGGAACCTCAAGCGCTCCCAATAATTGAGGTGTTTTATCTCCGTTATGCGCGCCGTGAAAGTTCTCTGTACATTTTCTAGGTCGGCAATTTCACCTGCCTTGAAAGGTGCTGTTAGTGTGCAGCAATATTCCAGCCTAGATAAAACAAGTGACCTAGTTTTGAAGGTTCTCATTATCCATCCTGTCATTTTTCTAGCAGATGCGATTGATACAATGTTATGGTCCTTGAAGGTGAGATCCTCCGACATGATCACTCCCAGGGGTCTTTGACATTGGTGTTTCGCTCTATTTTGTGGCCAGAATTTGTTTTGTACTCTGATGAAGATTTAATTTCCTCATGTTTACCATATCTGAGTAATTGAAATTTCTCATCGTTGAACTTCATATTGTTTTCTGCAGCCCACTGAAAGATTTGGTTGATGTCCGCCTGGAGCTTTGCAGTGTCTGCAATGGAAGACACTGTCATGCAGATTCGGGTGTCATCTGCAAAGGAAGACACGGTGCTGTGGCTGACATCCTTGTCTATGTCAGATATGAGGATGAGGAACAAGATGGGAGCGAGTACTGTGCCTTGTGGAACAGAGCTTTTCACCGTAGCTGCCTCGGACTTTACTCTGTTGACGACTACTCTCTGTGTTCTGTTAGTGAGGAAATTATAGATCCATCGACCGACTTTTCCTGTTATTCCTTTAGCACGCATTTTGTGCACTATTACGCCATGGTCACACTTGTCGAAGGCTTTTGCAAAGTCTGTATATATTACATGTGCATTCTTTTTGTCTTCTAGTGCATTTAGGACCTTGTCGTAGTGATCCAATAGTTGAGACAGACAGGAGCGACCTGTTCTAAACCCATGTTGCCCTGGGTTGTGTAACTGATGGGTTTCTAGATGGGTGGTGATCTTGCTTCTTAGGACCCTTTCAAAGATTTTTATGATATGGGATGTTAGTGCTATTGGTCTGTAGTTCTTTGCTGTTGCTTTACTGCCCCCTTTGTGGAGTGGGGCTATGTCTGTTGTTTTTAGTAACTGTGGGACGACCCCCGTGTCCATGCTCCCTCTCCATAGGATGGAAAAGGCTCGTGATAGGGGCTTCTTGCAGTTCTTGATGAACACAGAGTTCCATGAGTCTGGCCCTGGGGCAGAGTGCATGGGCATGTTATTTATCGCCTGTTCGAAGTCATTTGGTGTCAGGATAACATCGGATAGGCTTGTGTTAATCAAATTTTGTGGCTCTCTCATAAAAAATTCATAAAAGTCGTTGTGTAATTTTAAAAACACTTTAGATAAATACATGAGTGGGTGCGGGTGGGTGTGAGTTGGACCTGACTAGCTGGTGCTACTGGGTTAGATGCCGTTCTCCCTCCTTAAGTGGAGGTGACCTGACTGGGTGGGCCATTGGTCTAAGCCGGGGGTTGACATGGACCTGTCCCGCATGGGCCAGTAGGCCTGTTGCAGTGTTCCTTCTTTCTTATGTTCTTATTTCTGTAGTGATGAGTATTATTCTGCTTGTATCATTGGTGGAGTGTCTTGCGTACCTGACACTTTACATTACCTCCTGCCTCATCTTCCTTCTTTAACACTGAACATTATAGTCAGAAATTTCTGGCCAAATTGAAAGCTGCTTGATATCGATGAAGAGCTCTTGATCTAGGGAACCAGAGCTACCCTTCCCATTCCTTAGATCAACTCAGATTGCCTTCCATTCTTCCAGGTGCTGTATAACCCTTACGAGTTTATCGCTACATAGTAATTATTCTGAGCCAAATATTCGATCTAATCAACCAGCAAAATTATATATTTGTTATTTTAAGTTTGGTTATATTACTTTGAATATAAATTATCTTAAAGTTATGCATATGCACCCGCCAATAACTAAATTACTTAATAGGAGGGTAGGGTCTGGCAGTGGGTAATACACTGTCCGGGTTTAATTCGTTACGAACGATACGCTCCTCATTAACACTGCGAAGACGAACTGTTATGCAATGGCAAGAAAGTGAAACACTACTTAGATACACAGTTAAAACGTGCCGAAAAGAAATCTATCTTTCGGCCTGTCGGAGACCCTCTTCAGCAGACCGAGACCAAAACATCCAAACCTCTTTTATATCTGTTTTAATTTTCTCTCCAAGTGGTTTTCTACTTTTCATTGTTCATGTTTTATTATACTTTGTGAATGAAAAGACACAAGTGTATATATACACTCAGGACATTTTTATTGGCTACGTCTCGATCCTGGAACCTTGGTCACTCAATCATTTGGAGTGACCAAGGTCCCAGGATCGAAACATATCTAATAAAGATGTACTAATTGTATGCACTCGTCCTTTCATTTATCGTCGGTATAGATATACCTTCTACCTAACCTAACCTTATGAAACTGTAATCTTTATTTATGACGTTTCTCCCACACAGTGAACTTTATCAAGCTACAATCAATTCTCTGTTTGTGGCTTCATTCAGCTCATTGTATGGGCGAAACTGCGCTAATAAAGGATTCCATATAACTGTATTTATAATTCTGACTCATTTGTCTGTAAGGTACATGTTAAAGTTTACTAACCTCCATAGCCCAACCAGCTTTTCCATTTTTTAAATTATTTGCATTTTAAACTGTTGCATGTTATGCATTCATCTTCTTTCAGTTAGGTTAATAATAGGCAAGACGCAAATGTAAATTTTCCCTATTGGACACGGAGAGAAGGCATCGGATATTGGCACCTCTCAGTGCTGATATTCCTGCAAGCGAGGTTAACGAAGGTACGATTGATGGCTGAGGAAGGGATGATGAAATGGTTTGAGCAATTAGAGAAGATAGTGCAGCATATAATGACCAAGAAAGTGTATAAAACTGAGTGGAAGGAAGGAGGGGCTAGGGTCATCCCAGGATGGATGAAGGAGGTTTTGAGTGCTAGGGACTTTAGCATCCAGCAGGATTGTGTGAGCATGTTAAATCAGAGTGGGTTATTATTGTTATAATCATAATGAAGCGCTAAACCCTTAAGGGCCATACAGCAAATTGGAGTGGAGACGTGGTTTTTATGGCTTAACGTGTCGTTGAAATGTGAACAAGGTAGGGAAATAAGTCGAACTTGAGTCATAGAGGTAGGAAGTACAGTAAATGCTCTTTGAAGGAGGGATGGGGATAATGCAGTTTGTTGAATCATTTAAATTATGATGTATGCGGATCACAAGGTTGGTGTGTCCTTTTCTAGGGGGGATGGGGTCGCCCTATCTTGCTAGGGTAACCGGTATGTTTCTTCTGTTTGCAATCTGTATTCGGCATGAAATTTTGTCCAATCTTATTCCCGTAACTTTATCCAGTTATTTCGTGTTCCTTTACCACTTTCTTCAGCATTATATGTGCTAGTATTCCTTGGAGCAGTGTTCCCTCTCACTCTTTTGGAAATGTCCATGCAAACTCAAATATGAACTACTCAAGGGATCTTTTTATAAAGTTACTCAAATGTTTCTGTTATTCTTTAGTAGTTCCACATTCTTTTTGTAATTTGGCTGCTTGATTTCTAACAATGATTTTTTTTTCTTACATGACTCACGATAGTTTTGTACGATCTTTTGCTCTGACACTCAGTGTAATTTTCAAACTCACTGTATTTCCCACCATGCTTCAATTTACTCATCCCTTGGCCTTCTAGTCAATTCTCTGTTTTGTTTTGTTTTTTCATTATTTTTGTTCTACGTATCTTAAATGGGTTTTTACACCTGCCTTTTGATTGGTGAGTTATTCTTCTCCCTCTTCTTATTATTATTATATTCATAAAAGAGTTCTAACCCACATTGTTACGAGGTATGTGTATGTGTTAATTCAGTGTAATACTGTAGATGCAACAATACAAACACCTTCATTTAAAACCCCTCTCTCTGCCCTGGCCAGGAGTGCACTACTTCCTGAGTGAAGCGCTGCCGGGAGAGCCCTTGAGTGGGAAGCTGGAATGTCTTCGTCGTGGGCTGGTACTACAGCTGGAGGCACTGGCACTCTCCTACCCCACCCTCAGGATCAGGACTCGCTCCTCTGCCTCTCTTCCCTACCTTGCTATGGATCAAGCCAATCTGCACAGTTAGTCATTCTTCTGAGTACTTGCTACATAGGAATATATCATAGAGGATAGATTTACATAAATGAATAGTAAGTGCCTAATATGGCTGACAATTTTATACATTTTCTCTTTATATATATATATATATATATATATTATATATATATATATATATATATATATATATATATATATATATATATATATATATATATATATATACAGTGGACCCTCGACTAACGCTATTAATCCGTTCCTGAGAGCTCATCGTTAGTCAAAATAATCGTTAGTCAAGTTAATTTTCCCCATAAGAAATAATGGAAATCAAATTAATCCGTGCAAGACACCCAAAAGTATTGAAAAAAAAAAATTTTAACACATGAAATATTAATTTTAATACACACAAACTGAAGAAGACATGCACAGTTACATGACACTTACCTTTATTGAAGATCTGGTGATGATTGATGGGATGGGAAGAGGGGAGTGTGTTGATGGTCTTAGTGTTTAGAAGGGGAATCCCCTTCCATTAGGACTTGAGGTGGCAAGTCCTTTTTCGGGGTTACTTCCCTTCTCAAGTCCTAATGGATGGGGATTCCCCTTCTAAACACTAACACCATCCACACTCTCCCCTCCTCCCATCCCATCAGTCATCACCAGATCTTCAATAAAGGAAAGCGTCATGTAATTGTACATGTCTTCTTCAGTTTGTGTGTATTAAAATTAATATTTCATGTGGTAAAATTTTTTTTTTTCAATATTTTGGGGTGTCAGGAATGGATTAATTTGATTTCCATTATTTCTTATGGGGAAAATTAACTCAACAAACGATAATTTCGACTAACGATGAGCTCTCAGGAACGGATTAATATCGTTGGTTGAGAATCCACTGTATATATATATATATATATTTTTTTTAACAAGTCGGCCGTCTCTCACCGAGGTAGGGTGACCCAAAAAGAAAGAAAATCCCCAAAAAGAAAATACGTACTTTCATCATCCTTCAACACTTTCACCTAACTCACACATAATCACTGTTTTTGCAGAGGTGCTCAGAACACAACAGTTTAGAAGCATATGCGTATAAAGATACACAACATATCCCTCCAAACTGCTAATATCCCGAAACCCCTCCTTTAGAGTGCAGGCATTGTACTTCCCAATTCCAGGACTCAAGTCCAGCTATATAAAAATAACTGGTTTCCCTGAATCCCTTCACTAAATATTACCCTGCTCACACTCCAACAGATTGTCAGGACCCAAATACCATTCATCTCCATTCACTCCTATCAAACATGCTCATGCATGCCTACTGGAAGTCCAAGCCCCTTGCCCACAAAACCTCCCTTACCCCTTCCTTCCAACCTTTTCGAGGATGACCCCTACCCCGCCTTCCTTTCCCTACAGATTTAAATGCTCTCCATGTCATTCTACTTTGATCCATTCTCTCTAAATGACCAAACCACCTCAACAACCCTTCTTCAGCCCTCTGGCTAATACTTTTATTAACTCCACACCTTTTCCTAATTTCCACACTCCGAATTTTCTGCATAATATTTACACCACACATTGCCCTTAGACAGGACATCTCCACTACCTCCAACCGCCTCCTCGCTGCTGCATTCACAACCCAAGCTTCACACCCATATAAGAGTGTTGGTACTACTATACTTTCATACATTCCCTTCTTTGCCTGCAAAGATAACGTTCTTTGTCTCCACATATACCTCAACGCACCACTTGCCTTTTTTCCCTCATCAAGTCTATGATTAACCTCATCCTTCATAAATCCATCCGCCGACACGTCAACTCCCAAGTATCTGAAAACATTCACTTCTTCCATACTCCTCCCCAATATGATATCCAATTTTTCTTTATCTAAATCATTTGATACCCTCATCACCTTACTCTTTTCTATGTTCACTTTCAACTTTCTACCTTTACACACACTCTCACCCTCATCCCCTAACCTTTGCAATTTTTCTTTAGAATCTCCCATAAGCACAGTATCATCAGCAAAAAGCAACTGTGTCAATTCCCATTTTGTATTTAATTCCCCATAATTTAATCCCACCCCTCTCCCGAACACCCTAGCATTTACTTGTTTTACAATCCCATCTGTAAATATATTAAACAACCATGGTGACATTACACATCCCTGTTTAAGACCTACTTTTACCGGGAAGTAGTCTCCCTCCCTTCTACACACCCTAACCTGAGCCTCACTATCCTCATAAAAACTCTTTACAGCATTTAGTAACTTACCACCTATTCCATATACTTGCAACATCTGCCACATTGCTCCCCTATCCACTCTATCATATGCCTTTTCTAAATCCATAAATTATATATATACATGTACAGTGGAGCCCCGCATAACGATCACCTCCGAATGCGACAAATTATGTAAGTGTATTTATGTAAGTGCGTTTGTACGTGTATGTTCGGGGGTCTGAAATGGACTTATCTACTTCACAATATTCCTTATGGGAACAAATTCGGTCAGTACTGGCACCTGAACATACTTCTGGAGTGAAAAAATATCGTTAACCGGGGGTCCACTGTATATGTCGTGCCGAATATGTAAAACTGGTCAATTAGCAGGAACTCATTTAAAATTAAGTCCTTTCTAAAATTTTCTCTTATACGTTTAAAGATATATTTTTTTCATTAATGTTAATGTAAAAATTTTTAATTTTGCTCCAAAAGAATCTTAGAAAACTTGCCTAACCTTATTATAACAAGAACAATTTATTTTATCCTAACCCAACTAAATATATTTTAGATTTGTTTAAAGTAATTTAATACTAAACAAACACAGTGAAATATTTTTTTTTCTTTAGGTTCAGAATGATTTTAGCGAAATTATTGAATGGCAAGATGAGCATTGCTATTTAAGCCAAGATCGCAAGTTCTGCTTATTTGGCACGACATATATATATATATATATATATATATATATATATATATATATATATATATATATATATATATATATATATATATATATATATATATATATATATATATATATATAGTATATATATATATATATATATATATATATATATATATATATATATATATATATATATATATATATATATACACACATACATACATACATACATACAGTGGACCCCCACTTAACGATCACCTCCCAATGCGACCAATTATGTAAGTGTATTTATGTAAGTGCGTTTGTACGTGTATGTTTGGGGGTCTGAAATGGACTAATCTACTTCACAATATTCCTTATGGGAACAAATTCGGTCAGTACTGGCACCTGAACATACTTCTGGAATGAAAAAATATCGTTAACCGGGGATCCACTGTATATTTATTCTGTATATGTATATATACAATGTTGATACATACCAACCTACATATGTAACATATATACGCTGCGCCATAAAATTTTTTTTTCCTTTACTGTACCATATTTTTTTGCTTCAGCAGCCTTCTCCCTCCAAGATATGTGACCTAAAGGAGAAAACACATTCACTGCAGTTCGTTTAATCACTGTCTTTCCATAAATTTGCTGTCATCACAATGCAGTTTACCCTGTAATTGCAACATCCCCCCACCTTTCCTTCAGAGTTCAGCCACTGCCCCTCTCAACTGGACCCAAGGCCAGCTAACCAGTAACTCCTGAATCCCTTGATAAAAGCTACCTTTTTTACACTCCAACAGCACATTTATTAAAAACCACTTGTTTCCACTCACTCCTATCTAATGTGCTCACACAAACCTACTCCATGAATGCTTAAATCCTTACAACTCAAAAGCTCCTTTTACTCCTTCCTTCCATCTGTACCTGAAATAACCCTTACCCCTCCTGCCTTCCATCTCAGATTTATACATCCTCTTCATCATCCTATCCCTCTCTATCTTCTCTACATGCCCAAACTTTCTTATCATCCTCTCCCCAGCTCTCTGAAATATGCCCTTGGTGACCTTACATCGTTTTAATTTCTGTACTCTGAATTTTCTTCATTGCCTTCAAACATGATATATTCACTGCCTCGAGCCTCCTTCTCACCACTGCATTCAAAATTCACGCCTCACACCCATATAAAAATGTTGGTAAAACTATGCTCTGGTACTTTTCCATTTTTGTTGTTTTGCCTCATAAATGTTTTTCTTTCCATAGATGCTTCAACACTCCACCCACCTTTTCTTCTCATTCACTCTTATCCTGTGTAGACTTAAGTAGTTTTTAAGTACATATTAGGATTAATTTGCCCAAAATGCCCTGGCATGATAGTGGCTTTCTTTGTACTTAACAAATCTGTTCTGTGGTTCACCGTATCTTTCTGTCGACCTTGGATTATTTTTTCTATGCTTAAAACTCTTAGGACTCGTGCAATGTTAGTTTTCTCTGTTGTTCAAGGTTTTTACATTTAGTTTACTATTACACTGTGAATTATATGGCATAATTAACTATTTTTGTGCTTAAAAATCTTAAAAAACAATATTTCCATACAGTTCATAGGAGTCTGGAATGGATTAATCATATTTACATACTATCCATTGGGGAAATTAGGTTCGAGTCACGACCAAACTGGGTCTCAATCAGAGTTTTGGAATGAATTATGATCATGACCAGAGTTTCCACTGTACACCAGTACATACCATAGTTGTAAAAATGTTTGTAGCAACTCATCTTTACCACACTGAAAACTATGCCCTGTATAGTTGTCCAACATCGGAGTGAGAGCATGAGCAGTGGCAGCAGTGGCTCCAACAGCTACAGTAATAGTTCAAGTGGAGATGGTCTTGTGATGGGGCAAGGTAGGGGAGGCTACGACACCCTCAACCGACAGCACATCTTCCAGGATGAAGACTATGAAGACTTCCAAGACAATAAAGTGAGTCCTCTGCCAGTATCCATTATTTTTACTTAAGGAATTAATTGTTTAAAGTAATATTGGGAGAACAGTAGAGTAATGTAATGTGGAAAGATTAAAAATTTTTTGATTTCAGCATGATACAATGTTTGTACAGAGGTGAATGACATTTAGGTGCGCATGCAGAAAGCCCCTTAATGTGCAGAACATTTTGGGCAAACTTAAGATAAGATAAGATTTCGTTCGGATTTTTAACCCCGGAGGGTTAGCCACCCAGGATAACCCAAGAAAGTCAGTGCGTCATCGAGGACTTTCTAACTTATTTCCATTGGGGTCCTTAATCTTGTCCCCCAGGATGCGACCCACACCAGTCGACTAACACCCAGGTACCTATTTGCTGCTAGGTGAACAGGACAACAGGTGTAAGGAAACGTGTCGAAATGTTTCCACCCGCCGGGAATCGAACCCGGGCCCTCCGTGTGTGAAGCGGGAGCTTTAGCCACCAGGCCACCGGGGCACAAATAATACATATATGTAATGTTATAGTCGGACTTGAGTCCTGGAAATGGGAAGTACAATGCCTGCACTTTAAAGGAGGGGTTTGGGATATTGGCAGTTTGGAGGGATATGTTGTGTATCTTTATATGTATATGCTTCTAGACTGTTGTATTCTGAGCACCTCTGCAAAAACAGTGATAATGTGTGAGTGTGGTGAAAGTGTTGAATTATGATGAAAGTATTTTCTTTTTGGGGATTTTCTTTCTTTTTTGGGTCACCCTGCCTCAGTGGGAGACGGCCGACTTGTTGAAAAAAAAAAAAAGTACTGATTGTCACATGTCTCACGTTATAGTTTAGTCTGCCTGAAATTCTTTGCGTAACTATGGGCTTTTCCACGTAAGAAACTACAAATGTAAAACAATCTTTAATACAAATGTGTCTTCTTGAAAAACACTATAAGCATTTTTTATTATTTTATAATTGTAATATTCTGTCTTTCATTTTTCCTGTTCTGAAGTTTTCAAATTAAATCTCTTATCTGGAAGTCTGTCATAAGCTTTCTTAAAATCCAGATAAATACAATCTGCCCATTAGCTTTTCTTGTAAAATACACGAATAACTCATACGTAGGAGACTGAGACTGTCATAAGTTTCAGTCTCCTAGGTATGGGTTATTTGTACATTGTTCCAGCCATAGTATTCTGCATTATATTTTATTTTAGAATCTTTGTGACTGTCAGTCATTTAATTTGGTATACACTGCAGAAATTTTTAGACTGAAAGTTGAATTGCTTACTAGTTAGTAGGTTATTCCTCTCCTAGTGTTTTATTAAATTTTTTGTTATGGATTTTTCTAATATTTTTCCAAAAGCACTTGTCGACAGAAATTACCTATAATATGTCATGACTGTGGTGTGCTACAGTTAAGTTTATATGCAAAATATGTACAGTATTAATGATATGGCCTACAATGGATATCATACCAGTAGTTACTACTGTATTACATCTGCTTTGATGTCAGTATGAGAAATTGGGACAAAAATCACTTAAGAGTATATAGGATTGTGGATGCATTAATATACAGTGGAACCTCTACTTACGAGTGCATCCACGTGCGAGTTTTTCCAGATATGAGCAGTCGCTCGGTCAGTTTTTTGCTTCCACATGCGAGCGGGCCTCAAGGGAGGTTCCTAGATGCTGGTGAGGGGCTCTTGCTCTTGATCTAGGGAATTGGATCTCAGTTATTTGTTGAACTATCTTATTGAAACTTGGGCAGTGTATGATGGAGAGATGCTTCTTAATGTACACCAAAAATGAAAGAAATCGGACCATAAATAACGGAGTTCACTTCTCAGTCATTAGCCTCCCCTTAGCAGTATATGTAAATATGGTTTTTATGGTTGTATTCTCTTTTTTTTTTTTGGTCTCATTTGATAGAATGGAAGATATACTACAGAAATGATAAAAAAAACTAGGTGGAGGGTTAAGGACTTGGCCAGGCAGTACCAACGTACCACTTTACGATATGTACAATACTAAAGCAGAAGGAGTCAGTGACAAAGTGTAGCTTTAAGAGTGTAGCAGTTAAATGTAGCAATTGTAAGTCACACTGTCTGAGTTTTTTGAGTTATCCTAGGTTCTCTACACAAGTAGTCAGAAGCAGGAATGGCCGCTGTGGTGGCCCTATAAACCCCAACTACAACAATGGCCGCTGTCACCACCAGTAGCCACATACATAATGACATGTATTTTATTCATTCTATTATATATATCATGTTTCTATGTTATTAATATTGTTTATTAGATGAATTGTGATAGATAAATAAGCTGTAAAGTTGATATTAGGGAAATTATTGAAGTATTTTGTCGTGCCTGGAATTCCACTGGAATGAATTAATTCCATTTCAATTAATTTAAATGAGGAAAATTTACTCTGCAAACGAGCAAATTAAACTTGTAAGTAGAGGTTCCACTGTATGTATGTTGTTATGTATAGTATATTAAGTAAATCACATAAAAATTTGGTAGCAGACTGTTGGTGTGTTTAAAAATCAATGGATGTAGGATATATAAATTTCAGTAAATCATATAGGAGCAGGATATAGAATACATTTGGTTTGATAGTGAATACAGTACTTCTTATAGCTTCATGCAGCTGTTGTAATATTTTATTAATTTTCAGTAAGAAGGTAATGTGCATTTCACAGCCAGTTGATGAGCTGTGGATGAAATATTTTCCTTAAGACCTTATTAATCATTCAAATTATTGTAAAACGAATTCCACGTACAGTGTAAGATTATAATGTTTACGTGAAGAAAATTCAAAACAGGTGCAATAAATGGTGAGAAGTAAGATGGCAGGCGGGAAAAGTGATCTGAGCTGTGGGTATCGGGTGACAGTGGGAAAGCACATGAGTTACCGCAGTAAATCAAGTTAATCAAGGTTATATCACTGAAGAGAGAGGGGAGTATTTGATGCAGTTTATTGGGACTTTAATCACTGATCTCTGGATGCTTCTGTTAAAATCTCATTTATAAGGCATTTGACTGCACAGGTTGGACTAACTGTGCACTACCAGGATGAATAGTCTCTAAGATGTTTGCAGCTTAACATATCTTGACTGGATGAAACAAAAAATTGCAGTACAACAAATATGATATATAAGTAAAATTTAAATAACTAAAGATTGATGTGCAATACATACATCGCAGATAAAAAAAAATTGACTTTTCCCAGTGTATGGTGTCACAGAGAGATAGTGCAGTTATTGAGGAGACATTAGAGAGGAGTCGAGAGGATGAAGAGGAGAAAGATGATGCTGAAGACGTTTATATGGAAACTGTTGAAGCTGTGGCCTTTAGTAGCATTATTGGTGAGTAAAATATAAATCTGAAGATTCAGTATACAGTACTGTACCTAATGCACCAAACATCCAACACATCTGGTGGTACAGCACTAATGGGAACAGAATGCCTGTGGCTTATGAAGGGCCCCTTCTTATTTTGATTGATAAGGTATTCCATGTATAGCATCTTCCATATGAAGGGTACATCATAAAGATCTCTTGACTCATGAATTTGCAATTACTATAATGCAAAATTCTGTTATGATAAATTCTGTTGAAGATTTGGGCTTGGTTGGTGTTTTTTAAATCTTGCTCTAATCAGGTTAATATTAGCATTCAAAGTCAGTCCAGAGTGAAAAAGATATTTGAACAATGGAAAACCATTGAATACACTTTGAATAAAATTCTATGGTTAGTTTTCACTTTAGGGCTCTAAGTCCCATGAAAATGGGCACTGCAAACAATTTACAAATAATGAAAGACATACTATGATGGTTTGACTGACGATATTTCATTACAATGGTTCGATAAGTGATGCACATTCAGTAGTCATCTACCACTCAAAGAACCCAAGAACATTCAAAACATGAACAAGCATACACTTCCTCTCTATTATCACCATAAAAAGAAAGCCTGATGACATTAGCATTGTTTGAAGACTGGTTTTTGAACTGTTTTATTCCCCAGGTGAAAGAATATCATCGTCAAAATTAGCATTGTTTGAAGACTGGTTTTTGAACTGTTTTATTCCCCAGGTGAAAGAATATCATCGTCAAAACAACACACCCTTCAAGATTCTCCTTATTTTAAATAATGCTCCAGGACACCCACAGTAATTATTTGTTTATTTACATATTCAGTGACAGTAGTTATTTATTTACTTATTTATTTATCATGACTCACGAAATCGTCGCTAACGCGACGGTCTGGAGTTTTGAGACTCTCTGACTGCGGGTTTAAATCCAGCCCGTGGTATGGTTTATTTATCATATTTGACTAACAATATTTTCAACTTAGCTAGGTAGTAGGTTGGTAGACAGCAACTGCCCAGGGAGGTCCTACCGTCCTGCCAAGTGAGTGTAAAACGAAAGCCTGTAATTGTTTTACATGATGGTAGGATTGCTGGTGTCCATTTTTCTGTTTCATAAACATGCAAGGTTTCAGGTACGTCTTGCTACTTCTACTTACACTTAGGTCACACTGCACACACATGCACAAGCATATATACACACACACCCCTCTGGGTTTTCTTCTATTTTCTTTCTAGTTCTTGTTCTTGTTTATTTCCTCTTATCTCCATGGGGAAGTAGAACAGAATTCTTCCTCCGTAAGCTTTGCGTGTTGTAAGAGGTGACTAAAATGCCAGGAGCAAGGGGCTAGTAACCCCTTCTCCTGTATAAATTACTAAATTTAAGAAGAGAAACTTTCGTTTTTCTTTTTGGGCCACCCTGCCTCGGTGGGATATGGCTGGTTTGTTGAAAGAAAGATTTTCAACTTACTGTGAGTTTATTGGAACGTAACCCCATTGTAAGTCAAGGAGCACCTAATGTAATCTTGCAATTTGTAAAGCATGCGGACTTAGACGGTAGACCATAAAATACCTGTACTTTTATTTCTATTTCCATAGTTATTACTCTAGTCAGTGCTGTCCTGCACTGACTTGGCAAGTTTTATGTTACTTTCTTGTACATGTATATATCAAATTAAACAGGTTGAGAAAATAGTCAAGGTTTAAGATACAGTATGTAATTGTCACTATAATTAAATTCCTATATAATCTGTCTTTTTATGCCTTGTTTAAAGAGTTGTCAGTCCTGTGACTTTCAACTTGGTTCTGAAATGATTTTCATCATCCTGTGTATAAAATTAAACTAAACTGGCCATCAAATAAAAATTGTCCACCACTCCAGATAATAAAAATCAGTGCCTCCATATTTATTAATAGTGTATATAGACAAATATTATAATAGCCTTTAAAAATGCCTTTGGTTTTTCTAGCTACATGTGATAGACATGGAATACTTATGAAGAAAACTAAAGGTCTCTTACGGAATGTGAAGAACTATCACTGTGTGGCAGCCAGTGGGATGCTTTATCTGTACAACAAGGAGACTGATGAAAGACAGCGCAAGGTGAGACCAATCACAAGCCAAAAATTAATAAAATTATTAATACCTTAATGTTAAACTCAAATTCAAATCAAATACTGTATTCATATTTATGTATGAACAGATGCGTTGTTATTCCTTGCTAAACCATCTTGTGTTTGCAGAGAAATGAACAATAATAAGTTAATACAGTGGACCCCCCGGTTAACGATATCTTTTCATTCCAGAAGTATGTTCAGGTGCCAGTACTGACCGAATTTGTTCCCTTAAGGAATATTGTGAAGTAAATTAGTCCATTTCAGACCCCCAAACATACATGTACAAACGCACTTACATAAATACACTTACATAATTGGTCGCATTGGGAGGTGATCGTTAAGCAGGGGTTCACTGTATATGGTGTTGTAGATACACATATTGTTTACTGTCTCAGAGATGAACTTCAGTTCCCTTAAGGGAGGTGTCGTAAAACTGGTGAGGAGCTCTTGATCCAGGGAAATGAGCCTATCCTACCCTATATTGGATTGAACCTGATTACCTCCCATTCTTCATGTGGTGTATGATCCCTCTGAGTTTAACCCTTTCTCTTGATTATAATAATAAACTAGCTATCAGATTTAAAAGCAAAACAAAGATAGCTATTGCTTATGGCAACCTACACTAGTACAGGAGGGCCTTGTTTTACAGTGATTCACTAATAAAGACATTTAAAATTATAACCAAAAATTTATTTATACGGCTCTCTGATTTGCTACTACGGCATCCATGCACCACTATTTGCTCACATCCTCCCTGAGCTCTGCATCTCTCGACTATGTCAGGAAACTTTCCAAAATTTTAAGTGTTTTAAAGTTATTGCATATTTTATACATACAGTGGTACCTCGGGATACGAACAGCTCAAAACTTGAACAGTTATGTAAGTGTATTTATGTAAGTGCTTTTGTATGTATATTTTTGGGGGTCTGAAATGGATTAATATGATTTACTTTATTCCTTATAGGAACAAATTCATTCGGTATCAGCACTCGAACAGCCTTCTGAAATGAAAAAATTACATATCTCGAGGTACCACGTACTCTGATACATAATTGTACTTATGGATCACTACGACAAGGTCCTAGATGCACTAGAAGACAAAAAGAATGCAGATGTAATATGTACAGACTTTGCAAAAGCCTTCGACAAGTGTGACCATGGCGTAATAGCACACAAAATGTGTGCTAAAGGAATAACAGGAAAAGTTGGTAGATGGATCTATAATTTCCTCACAAACAAAGCACAAAGTGTAGTAGTCAACAAAGTAAAGTCTGAGGTGGCTACAGTGAAAAGCTCTGTTCCACAAGGCACAGTACTCGCTCCCATCTTGTTTCTCATCCTCATATCTGACATAGACAAGGATGTCAGCCACAGCACCGTGTCTTCCTTTGCAGATGACACCCGAATCTGCATGACAGTGTCTTCCATTGCAGACACTGCAATGCTCTAGGCGGACATCAACCAAATCTTTCAGTGGGCTTCAGAAAACAATATGAAGTTCAACGATGAGAAATTTCAGTTACTCCGATATGGTAAACATGAGGAAATTAAAACTTCATCAGAGTACAAAACAAATTCCGGCACAAAATAGAGCAAAAAACCAACGTCAAAGACCTGGGAGTGATCATGTCAGAGGATCTCATCTTCAAGGACCATAACATTATATCATTCGCATCTGCTAGAAAAATGACAGGATGGATAATGAGAACCTTCAAAACTAGGGATGCCAAGCCCATGATGACACTCTTCAGGTCACTTGTTCTATCTAGGCTGGAATATTGCTGCACATTAACAGCACCTTTCAAGGCAGGTGAAATTGCTGACCTAGAAAATGTACAGAGAACCTTCATGGTGCACATAACGGAGATAAAACATCTCAATTACTGTGAGCACTTGAAGTTCCTGAACCTGTACTCCCTGGAATGCAGGCGGGAGAGATACATGATTATATACACCTAGTAAATCCTAGAGGGACTAGTACTGAACTTGCACACGAAAATCACTCACAACGAAAGCAAAAGACTCGGCAGACGATGCAACATCCCCCCAATGAAAAGCAGGGGTGTCACTAGCACGTTAAGAGACAATACAATAAGTGTCAGGGGCCCGAGACTGTTCAACTGCCTCCCAGCATACATAAGGGGGATTACCAATAGACCCCTGGCTGTCTTCAAGCAGGCATTGGACAAGCACCTAAAGTCAGTACCTGACCAGCCGGGCTGTGGCTCATACGTTGGATTGTGTGCAGCCAGTAGTAACAGCCTGGTTGATCAGGCTCTGATCCACCATGAGGCCTGGTCACAGACCGGGCCACAGGGGCGTTGACCCCCGGAACTCTCTCCAGGTAAACTCCAGGTAATGCATACCTGTACCTAAATAAACTTACACACTGTTCTGGTGTGTAGGTACATTAAAATCACTCAGAGTGTCTTACTAGTGTTGAAGACACAATAATAATAATAATAATTATTGCTCGGGGCACCTTAAATGTTGAATATTATGTTATTATAGACATTTTCATTAATCCACTTGTGACATTTTTTTTCAAAATTCCAGTCATACTCTGCTTTACTTCATTTTGGCTTATGTCAGATTTGCCTTTATGCCAGTTTTCTAGAGTAAATTTCAGTTCAGTGAATGCCATTATGTCCAACGTTACATCACTCAGCAACTTCACCTATGTCATAATCAAAGGACATGAAATAAATAAATTTTTCCTTAAAAATATATTTAAAATAATAATAATAATAATAATAATTTTATTTTGACATGATATATAGTTGTATAAAGGAATATAATAGTTGAGTGTACATGCCAAAAGCCCCTTGTATGCAGAGCATTTCAGGCACACTTAAAATTAACTTAAGATTAATTAGGCTGTAACAGATTAAATGGTCATTAGGTGAGTTACAGTGAATACAGAGACTTGAGTATTAATAGGTAATGCTATATGGCTTTAATAGGTTTAGTAGAGAAGGTTAGTATTGAATAATTATAGTTTTAAATTATTTTATAAAAATTACAGTATTACAATTATTTTATAAAAATTACAGTATTACAATTATTTTATAAAAATTACAGTATTACAATTATTTTATAAAAATTACAGTATTACAATTATTTTATAAAAATTACAGTATTACAATTATTTTATAAAAATTACAGTATTACAATTATTTTATAAAAATTACAGTATTACAATTACAATAGAACACTTTAAACAATTTACAGTCTGAAGTACAATTGAGTATTTAAAACGATGAAATTTAAACATTACAATTTTGAAGCATTACAGTTTTACAGTGGAACAATTTAAACAATTTACCATATGAAGTACTGTATTACAATTTAGTATTCAAAACAATAAAATTTAAACATCCAGTTTTTGAGGTAATGAGTACATGGTTGAGCAATCTTCAGCACAATATTCAGTATTGAAATTGAGACATCATTGGTACTTTTTGGGTTGCTTTTGAGTATATAGTAGGTATTAAGTACAGCTTTTCTGGTTAATTTTGGGTGATGAGGAGATCTCAAAGTAGGGCCTTAAATTGATTTGCAGGCAGGGGTCCTTTAGTGTGTTCTAGTAATGAATTCCAGATCTTCAGGCCCTTTACATGCATAGCATTCTTGCACAGGGAGAGATGGACATGAGGAATATTGAAGAGTGATTTGTGTCTTGTATTATGGTTGTGTGTTCTGCTGTAGTTAGAAAGTAGAAGTTTGAGAGGAGGGATTATATTTGAGTATAGTGTTCTGTGCATGTAGTAGGCACAATAATAAGTGTGGATGTTTTGTATATTGAGTAAGTTAAGACTCTTGAAAGCGGAGGAGTATGCTGTCTATTACAGAAATTTGTAATCAGCCGCACTGCAGTCCTTTGCAGGGTTGTTAAAGGTTTAAGGTGATTTGCTGTGGTTGAGCCCCATGAACAAATACCATAGGTGAGGTAAGGGTACATGAATGAGTGGTATAGTGCAAGAAAATAAAAGAAACTAAAAAAAAAGACAATTTAAAATACAGTAAAACCATTAAAACATAAAAAAAATGTATACATACACACCCTACATTAAGACTACAGTGCAAATATTTTAAGGTAAGTAATGAGTTTTATAGGTAGTAGGTTGGTAGACAGCAACCGCCCAGGGAGGTACTACCGTCCTGCCAAGTGAGTGTAAAACGAAAGCCTGTAATTGTTTTACATGATGGTAGGATTGCTGGTGTCCTTTTTTCTGTCTCATGAACATGCAAGATTTCAGGTACGTCTTGCTACTTCTACTTACACTTAGGTCACACTACACATACATGTACAAGCACATATATACACACCCCTCTGGGTTTTCTTCTATTTTCTTTCTAGTTCTTATTCTTGTTTATTTCCTCTTATCTCCATGGGGAAGTGGAACAGAATTCTTCCTCCGTAAGCCATGCGTGTTGTAAGAGGCAACTAAAATGCCGGGAGCAAGGGGCTAGTAACCTCTTCTCCTGTATATATTACTAAATGTAAAAGGAGAAACTTTCGTTTTTCCTTTTGGGCCACCCCGCCTCGGTGGGATACGGCCGGTGTGTTGAAAGAAGAAGAAGAAGTAATGAGTTTACTGTATGTGCATTTTATTGCCCTAGGGCACTTTAAATGTCAAAATGGGTAGGGTGGCCAAGTGAGATACCATACCTCCCACACCTGACTTTCTACAAATAAATACTATTCACCTCTCACCCTACATTAAGACTACAAATATTTTAAGGCAAGTAATGAGTGTACTGTATGTGCATTTTGTCGCTCTGGGGCATTTTAAATGTCATAGTATATTACGTGTGGGTGAGTTATCCAGGAGGACTAGTATATCTACCACACCTGACTTACAATAAATACTACTCACCTCTTGCCCTTCATTAAGACTACAAATATTTTGAAGTAAGCAATGAGTGTACTGTGTGTGTATTTTACTCTTTATTGTTTTTAATGTTTAGTTCTACTATTAACTTAATATATGTTAGTGTAAACTTGTTGTCTAGCATTTATATGCATTTATAAGTGGAAAAAATGGTATTCCGCTTTCCGGTGGTAGCCTGGAACCTAACCTGCCGTATAAGTGGGGTCTTACTGTATATAGTTCTGCCGTCTTGTTGCGTGGCAGTGTTGCTGCTGGTTCTCATTCAAAACAAGGAGGATGCCATATGCATTTTTGCCCATGATGCAAGTGTGTGCTTGTTTTGTCATTTTCTGTTATTTTTTGTGATTATTCCTTTACTGTGTGTGTGTTAGCCATGGGTCCTAAGAAGGATAGTGCTAGTGATTCCAAGTGTAATGTGGTTACAATGGAAGATAAATTAAAGGCATTTTTAAGGGCAAACCACAAGGTAAATAACATAATTTTTTAATTGTGTTCATTATTCTTTAACCCTTTGACTGTTTCGGCCGTACATATATGTCTTACGAGCCAGTGTTTTGGACGTATATATACTCAATAATTCTAGTGGCTTCAAATCAAGCAGGAGAAAGCTGGTATGCCCACATGTGAGAGAATGGGTCTGTGTGGTCAGTGTGCACTGTATAAAAAATCCTGCAGCACGCAGTGCATAATGAGATAAAAAAAAAACTCCGACCGTGTTTTTGGATTAAAATGTCAACTCTGAGGTGCATTTTCCTATAGTATTTATGGTTGTATTCTCGTTTTCTTGGTCTCATTTGGTAGAATGGAAAACATATTACAGAAATAGAGATGATTTTAATTAGTTTCACGATGAAAACGACCTTGAAATTGAGCTCAAATTACTGGAAATGTTCGATTTTTACCAATGTTCAAGAGTAAGCAAATCACACCACACGTCCAATACACGTCAACTGGGGAGTCTAATATTCTTTCACTAGTGTACTGATATTATTTATACCATTTTTACAATAATGCAGTAGTCTGCATAACAGTAAATCTTCTATTTTTTGTGTGAATAAAAAATCAAAATAGAAAGTAAGAGTAATATATGAGGGGCCTGGAGACGTGACTAATGAACAGAGGGTATGTTATTTTAGTACCAAGAATGTCTGCATTGTTTATTCTGGACCCTATTTTGAAACTGGCATCTTTTTTAAATTGCTTGAAATTGGCCAAATTGCCAAATTCTGACCACTTTATTGGGTAGTTGCAATCGGTAAATGGGCGGTTTCTTGTACTCAATTGATAGAGAAAATGGAGTTCTAAAGAAATAGCTATGAGTTTGGTCGACTGGAACAATGGAATTGGCCGAAAATAGGGCTCAAAGTGGGTGAAATCGCCGATGCGTATATATCACCAAGTTCGCTAACTTCGCGTGAATGTAATTCCATAAATTTTCGATCAAATTTCGTACTTTTGGTGTCATTACCATCAGGAAAAGACGATCACTTCATAAAAAAAAATCATTTTTTTTTTTTTCCCAAAAAATTTTTTGACACCTCAGGATTTGGGGTTGCGACAGTCAGAGGGTTAAAAAGTATGAATAAAATGTGTTTTTAGCATTCTTTAAGGTTTAGTGATAGTTATATCCTTTCTTGAGTTATTTATGCTAGTTTTACGGTGTTTGTCATCATTTTAAGACATTATGTCCAGTTTACATCAAAAACCGGGTTACATTGGCTCTTGGAACCAATTAATGATGTAAGGTGAGGTATGATTGTATGTAAGAAACAAGCTACATCTCATTTAAACATAATAATACAACCAATTAATTATCATTTAAATATTTATCAGTTAACCTAAATACTGAATGCTGACATCGACCCCGAACTAAATCTATATACATGTACATGTAATCTAAATCCCAATCAACATTAATTAAAAGTAACTGCCTTTACTTTAACCACAGTAGAACAAATTGGCATAAATATGAGGTTGTGGTGGCAGGGCGGCTTGTAGAAGTGAGAATTACGTTATCTCTAGTCCAACACCAGAGACAGTGTATACATGTATAGTGTAGCATTACTGGGGGTAACTGTAGAAAAATATTCCTTTCATATGCCCTCACTCATAGTGTCACTGCCCTAAAAGTGGCGTGTTGCATGAGAATGGGAGTGTTGCTGTTATGTATATACTCCATCAATGTGAAGATAACTTATACAAACCATACCCCGGCCGGGATTGAACCCGCGGTCAGAGAGTCTCAAAACTCCAGCCCGTTGGGTTAGCCACTAGACCAGCTAGCCGGGGTATGGTTTGTTTGCAATCGTGCCATTACGATTTCGTGAGTCATAACTTATACAAAATGTATGGTGTTTGTATTGTTGGGAAAGCACTCAAAATCATATACATATGTATACATAGTGTGAGACGAACGTATATCAACAGTTAGTGGACACTTAAAAAATATATGTAAATCTGACTGCCCACCCAAAAAACTGACACCATAGACACATTTATGGAGCACCCTCCCCATGGTGTTTTATAATAATAATAATCTTTATTTCTACAAGTGAACTTG
Source organism: Cherax quadricarinatus (assembly GCF_038502225.1). Classification (NCBI taxonomy): domain Eukaryota; kingdom Metazoa; phylum Arthropoda; class Malacostraca; order Decapoda; family Parastacidae; genus Cherax; species Cherax quadricarinatus. The sequence continues at coordinate 7,987,895 of NC_091304.1, read as the reverse complement.
GGTGTGTTGCCATGAGCTTTCCGTCTCTTGGTTCCATCTGGAAACTTTTCAAACTTTTAAGTGTTTAAAAGTTATTACGTATATTATATATACACACTGTTTTCATTTAACGCTGGCATCTGTGGAGAAAGTATTGAAGGAAAGTGTTACACCAGTGAACACTAAAGTTATAAGAAAATGTGATAACCTTATTGCTGACATGGAAAAACTTTTGCTGGTGTGGATTGAAGATCAAACTAGTCACAATGTTCCTTTAAGCCAAGCCATTACCCAGTCCAAGGCCCTAAGTCTCTCCAATTCTCTGAAGGCTGAGAGAAGTGAGGAAGGTGCTGAAGATAAATTCGAAGCTAGCAGAGGCTGGTTTCATCTCCTCCTGACTTCCTACAATAATTACTACTCGCCTCTCACCCTATATCAAGGCCAAAAATATTTTAGGGTAGTAATGAGAGTACTGTATATGCATTTTACTTTTTTTATTGTTTTCTGTAGGTCTAGTTTTATTGCTAACTTTATATATGATAGTGTGAACATGCTGTCAAGCATTTATTTTTATTTTTTTTTATTATCACACTGGCCGATTCCCACCAAGGCAGGGTGGCCCGAAAAAGAAAAACTTTCACCATCATTCACTCCATCACTGTCTTGCCAGAAGGGTGCTTTACACTACAGTTTTTAAACTGCAACATTAACACCCCTCCTTCAGAGTGCAGGCACTGTACTTCCCATCTCCAGGACTCAAGTCCGGCCTGCCGGTTTCCCTGAATCCCTTCATAAATGTTACTTTGCTCACACTCCAACAGCACGTCAAGTATTAAAAACCATTTGTCTCCATTCACTCCTATCAAACACGCTCATGCATGCCTCCTGGAAGTCCAAGCCCCTCGCACACAAAACCTCCTTTACCCCCTCCCTCCAACCTTTCCTAGGCCGACCCCTACCCCGCCTTCCTTCCACTACAGACTGATACACTCTTGAAGTCATTCTGTTTCGCTCCATTCTCTCTACATGTCCGAACCACCTCAACAACCCTTCCTCAAGCATTTATATATATTTAAAAGTGAAAAAAGTGTGATTTGTTTTCACTTTTCAACGGTAGCCTGGAACCTAACCCACCATGTCAGCGGGGCCCTCCTGTATAGATATGACATATTTACCTATTTTTTCGTGTCTTTGTTATAGTGTGCATAATTTTTTTCAGACAATTGATTTAACTGGATATTCAGCACGAGCAGCAACAGGTGAAGATATTCGAGACCAGCGTAAAAAAGATGCTGCATTTGAAATTGTCGGTCCAGGGAAAAAAACACACACAGTTCGTATTCTTTCTCTTTGTATACAGTGTACATATATTTTATGGGCTATAGAGTGAACCCTCTACTTAACTAAACAGACCAATAGGGGGACGGTGTACAATATTACCTATTGTTTAAAACTTCCAAATTATGAAATTAATTTTTCACAATCGTTCAGTTGTCTTCTGAACCAACTAAGAATACAGCTACTTAAAACCTACAGTACATACTAGTAATTTTATAGTACTATACATAATTTACAGTAATTCTACTTACCTTTTTGTGGTGAAGTGATGATGATAATAATAATGACAATCCTAGGTAGTAGGTTGGTAGACAGCAACCGCCCATGGAAGTACACTACCGACCTGCCAAGTGAGTGTAAAACGAAAGCCTGTAATCGTTGTACATGATGGTAGGATTGCTGGTGTCCTTTTTTCTGTCTCATAAACATGCAAGACTTCAGGTACGTCTTGCTACTTCTACTTACACTTAGGTCACACTACACATACATGTACAAGCATATATATACACACCCCTTTGAATTTTCTTTCTAGTTCTTGTTCTTGTTTATTTCCTCTTACCTCCATGGGGAAATGGAACAGAGTTCTTCCTCCGTAAGCCATGCATGTTGTAAGAGGCGACTAAAATGCCGGGAGCAAGGGGCTAGTAACCCCTTCTCCTGTATATATTACTAAATGTAAAAGGAGAAACTTTCGTTTTTCCTTTTGGGCCACCCCGCCTCGGTGGGATATGGCCGGTGTGTTGAAAGAAAGAAATATATATAAAAGTTAAGAGTAAATGTAAGAGCAATATTAATGGAAGGTTTTTCTTCTCCCAAAACAATGCTGCAAATATTGGGTTTACAAATAATGTACAGTATTATCTTTATACTGTATTCATTTTACATATCCTGTATCAGTATGAACAGCATTCCTGTTGTATTTTGATCAACAACTACTTTCATTATCAGTATAGGTCAGCTATGGTTAACTAAAATTATATTATATAAGGATATCATATTCTTTATGTTGTCAATTGCATTAGATAAACCTAAGTTGATTACTGTACTAAAAAAATTTAGGCTGCAGTTTACAGCAATAATTTCTCTATATTTGCTTTAATAGTTGTGAAATATAATGTTGTCTAATCAGATGCTGTATAATTTTAAACTAATTTTAAAAATATTTTTTTCTTTCAGTTCATTGCACGAACAGCTCGTGATAAAATGGATTGGCTAGCAGCCATAGATCGAAGTATTAAGTATGGCAGAATCCGTTCACAGACTTCAAGTAATTCCTTAGCAGAAGGAGTTGGAAATAATAATAATAACAGGGGAGATACGGATAAACAAAATAATGAAATAATCCTACCACCCAAAGCTCCTCCACCTCAACAGTCAGTACATAGAACAGACACCAAACCTATTGATGAATATTATTATTATCACGATGTTGTTAGCGATGCCACAGATGAAGTGAGTGATGTACAAAAATCAGTACATTGCATAATTACACTAATAAATGGAAATAATGGCTACATGTTGGTTATAGACCATTGTATACAGATTTTTGGTATGCTTATATTGAAATGATAAAGATAAGATAAAGGTTTATTTCTTTGTAAAGGTTACAATGTGTAATTACAATTTTGGTTTGCTGAGTACAAAGAAAGCCACTATCATGCCAGGGTATTTCAGTACAGCAAACACTGTAGAATAGTATTTGAGCCCTTTTTATAAAATATACATGGCTATTTCTCATGCTTCCAAGGTGTATGAGGAAGTAGATCCTGAGAGCTTGGTGGTGGGGAGCTCTGAGACACTACCACCACCACCACCACAGTTATTGCTGAATCCACAATCATCACAACTCCCGGATTATGACCCGGTAACTTGATGGTGTCTTCCATTATGGGTAGCTTACTGATACACATTGGGGGGTTTTCTGTGAAAATTAAGGGTCTTAAATTAATGATAAATATTAAGCTATAATATCGCTTTTGTTTATACTGCCTCTCTCTATACAGTAGGGCTCCACTTTATGGCGTTTCACTTCACAGCGTTCCACTAATACGGATATTTCAAATTATGACCAAAACTCGCTATAAGGCCCCCCCCACCTGACTTTCTAATACGATCACCACACCCCACCTGGTTCGTTTACATTCTCCGTGAGCTCCATGAGCACTGCGTCTCTCCATTATGTCTGGAAACTTTCCAAAATTTCAAGCATTTTAAAGTTACATATTTCATGTTATATATATATATTCTCTGATAATTATACTTGTACTTATGTGTACCTGTACCTAAATAAACTTACACACTGTGTTGGCATGCAGGTACACATTAAAATCACTAAGAGTATCTTATTAGTTTTGAGGATGCCATATTAATAATGCTAATAATAATAATACGCAATAACAATCACTCTGAGGCACATTAAATGTCATATATTACGTTAATATAAACATTTTCATTAATCTATGATTTTTTTTCAAAATTACATTATAAACTTGCTACCTAACATATAAACATGATAAATACACCCCACTGTAGAATAAATTAACATAAATATGAGATGTTATGTGTACATGAATGTGTATGAACCAAAACCAGACACGTTCGTCTGTTTGTTTACATACTCCGCATCTCTCTCCTCTCTCATTTACTCATTCTCTCTCTCTTGTTTATTCATTTTACCTCATTTACTCACCTCTCACCCTACATTAAGACTACAAATACAGTGGACCCCTGGTTTGCGATATTATTTCATTCCAGAAGTATGTTCAGGTGCCAGTACTGAACGAATTTGTTCCCATAAGGAATATTGTGAATTAGATTAGTCCATTTCAGACCCCCAAACATACACGTACAAACACACTTACATAAATACACTTACATAATTGGTCGCATTGGGAGGTGATCGTAAAGCGGGGGTCCACTGTATTTTAAGGTAAGTAATGAGTGTGCTGTATATGCATTTTATCGCTCTAGGCCACTTTAAATCTTGTAGTATGTTATGTGTGGGTGGGGTGGCCTGGCCTGGCTGGCTACCATACCTCCCACACCTGACTTCCTACAAATAACTACTACTCATCTCTCACCTGGAGTTTACCTGGAGAGGGTTTCAGGGGATCAACACCCCCGCGACTCAGTCTGAGACCATGCCTCATGGTGGATCAGGGTTTGATCAACCAGGTTGTTACTACTGGCTGCATGCAAACAGACGTATGAACCACAGCCTGCTTCATCAGGTTCTGACTTTAGGTGCCTGTCCAGTGCCTTCTTGAAGACAGCCAGGGGTCTATTGGTAATCCCCCTTAAGTATGCTGGGAGGCAGTTGAACAGTCTTGGGCTCCGGACACGTATTGTGTTGTCTCTCAGTGTACTTGTGGTGCCCCTGCTTTTCATTGGAGGAATGTTGCATCTCCTGCCGAGTCTTTTGCTTTCATGGGTGATTTTTGTGTGCAAGTTTGCTACTAATCCCTCCAGGATTTTCCAAGTGTATATTATCATGTATCTTTCTCGCCTGCACTCCAGGGAATACAGATCAAGGGCCTTCAACCATTCCCAGTAATTTAGGTGCCTTATCATACTTATGTGTACTGTGAAAGTTCTTTGTACATTCTCCAGGTCAGCAGTTTCACCTGCCTTGAAGGGGGCAGTTAGTGTACAGCAGTATTCCAGCCTAGAGAGAACAAGCGATTTAAAGAGAATCATCATGGGCTTGGTGTCCCTAGTTTTGAAGGTTCTCATTATCCATCCTATCATTTTCCTAGTAGATGTGGTAGATACATTGTTGTGGTCTTTGAGGGTGAGATCCTCTGACATTATCACTCCCAGGTCCTTCACATTACTTTTTCACTCTATTGTATGGTTAGAATGTCATATACCCTGATATCCTTTTAATTTCCTCAAGTTTTCCAAATCTGAGTAGTTGAAATTTCTCTTCATTGAACTTCATATTGTTTTGAGTGGACCATTTGAAGATTTGGTTTATGTCAGCTTGGAATCTTGTGGTGTCTTCGATGGAGGTCACTGTCATGGCAATCTGGGTATCATACACAAAGGAAGACAGAGAGCTATGGCTTACATCTCTGTCTGTGTCAAATATGAGGATGAGGAATAGAATGGGAGCGAGTACTGTGCCTTGTGGAACAAAGCTTTTCACCATAGCTACCCCTGACTTGACTCTGTTTACTATTACTGTTAGTGTTCTATTTGTCAGGAAGGTATAGATCCATCTACCAACTTTTCCTGTTATTCCTTTATCATGCATTTTGTACACTATTACACCATGGTCACTCTTGTCGAAAGCTTTTGCAAAGTCTGTGTATACTACATCTGTATTTTCTTTATCCTCTACAGCATCCAGAACCTTGTCATAGTGATCCAGTAGCTAGGACAGGCAGGAGCAACCTGCTCTAAACCTGTGTTGCCTTGGGTTGTTTAACTGATGGGTATCTAGGTGGTTGGCGATCTTGCTTCTTAGCACCCTTTCAAAGATTTTTATGATATGGGATGTTAGTGCTATCAGTCTGTAGTTCTTTGCAATTGCTTTACTGCCACCTTTGTAGAGTGGGGCTATGTCTGTTGTTCTTAGTGAGTGTGGGATGGCCCCTGTATCCATGTTCCCTCTCCATAGAATGCTGAAGGCATTCGACAGGGGCTTCTTGTAGTTCTTGATGAACATGGCGTTCCACCCTACATTAAGACTACAAATATTTTAAGGTAAGTAATGAATGTACTGTATATGTATTTTATTGCTCTGGGGTGCCTTAAATGTTGTAGTATATTACGTGTGGGTGGAGTGTCCTGACTTCTTACAATAAATGCTACGTACTCACCTCTCGCTCTACATTTATTTATTTATTTATTTTTATTTATTTATTTATTTATTTATTTAGAAATTTAGACTACAAATATTTTTAAGGTAAGTAAGGAGTGTACTGTGTGTGTATTTTACTTTTTATTGATTTTAAGGATTAAGGATTTTATTTCTTTGTATAGTTTACTTTATGTAATTACAATTTTGATTTGCTAAGTACAAAGAAAGCCATTATCATGCTGGGGTATTTCGGGCAGACTAAACCTAATAGTTAACAGACTACTTAATACTAGGCACATATATGATATATGGTTCAAATTGAACATTGTTTTTTATACTTCACCAGAGGTAGTTAGTGGTTTAGCAGGAATTAAATTAACAAGTATTAGAATATGCCTAGTTCTATTGCTAATGTAAACTTGTTATCTGGCATTTATATGGAGAAGATAGCGTTCTGCTTTCCTATGATGTCCGTTTTTTGGCGGTGGCCTAGAATCTAACTTGCCATGTAAGTGGGGCCCTGCTGTATTTACAGTACAACTTTGCATGTCAGAAATATATTGGGATAATCGTTTGATACTTAGTTGGCTTATTCTTGATGAGATATTTTCCACTATAAATCAAGGCTGTCATCAATGTTTATCATGCTGTATCAGCCTTAATGTACTTTAATTTTTTCACGTAAAATATTGTCCCATGCTTCATGCTTTATTACCACTTTTTTATTAAAATTATGTTTTCATTATAAAGTCATGCCAGTTTTGAACCCAGTGAAATAAATGTACCAACACATGCTAAGACTGCTTGGAATGACATACAATATTGTATATTAAAGCAGAGAGTAGAGACTATATTGATACGTATAGGCAAATTCTGTCTTCATTTGATATACGGAATATGATAATTTGTACTGTGCATACTTTGTTTATACAGTACATTTGTCAACACAAAATTCAAGATGATTACTTATTTGCAAAATTTAATAACCCAGTGTTGTTACTGATGGGCAACCTGTGAATGGATTCGATTATCAGTGAGTTTTCTCATGGTAGCCATTTTGGCAAGTTTAACACACAACCTCTAAAATGAAAATTAACCATAGGATTTCATTCAAAATGTGCTCAACTGTCTTCTCACACTCAGAATGAACACAAAATTTATCATGCTGACATAGCTTTATATTCACTGATTTTAGATTCATGGGACCTCTGGTAATGTAACTCTCTATGAATTTGTGGAAACAGATGCATCTAGTATTATTCCTATACCTATTAAAAGTTAAAAGCAATATTGAAAGTCTTTCTTAAATTGATGTTCTAGTACTTCTTTGGCTTTACTAAAAATGACAAACAGTAATGGAAATTCAGATTTACAATATATATCTTCCAGTATATATCTGCCTTTGCCTATCTGTGTATACTCAATTCACATATAAATATTGCATCACAATCTAATATAGTACGTGTATCAGTATGTCACAAGAAGTAAGTAAATCCAATTTCTTCACTACTGGATACTTATTTTTGTTACTGCAATCAGAAACTCTGTGAGGTTTTGTCTATCCATTCTTCATAGGTCAATGAAATACAAATACTACTTGTAATTTTCAAAACAAATTAGTGTTTCCTTAATGTTTTAGGAGTACTGTAATTAAAGCTTATGTTCATTTTAGGTATATCCTGATGATTTTCCTCATCCTCCCTCCCTGGCCACTTTGCCATCAACTCCGAGTTTAGGAAGACGACCTCCAGGGCGGCCACCACTTCCAAACTTTCTGCAAGATCATTTAAACAAACAGGTAGTAAGACCTCTTCCTGATGCTCCATCAGAATCCAGTGAGGGCGCTGATGATCCTATCGGTATTTATTGTGAAATTGAAGAAGATGTACTTGAAGCTGGGCGTGAAAATTTTTTGAAGGCTCTTGATTCAGAGAGGGAAAATAACAAAATGGAAGCCATAAACTTTGGAAATTCAGATAAAGAGTCAGTGTTCTCTGATGACATACCTCACCAGAAGACTAGTGAAATGCCATCTCTTCCCGCAAGATCCTCATCTAATTCTTTAGTTGGATTTCTCAGTGATGAAATATTTATGAATATATCAGAGTTTAGCCCTTCACATAACTTAAATAAATATCCTCAAAGATCATCCAACCCAGTAATGCCACCCAAATTACCTCCTAAAGGAATTCCACTTCCTTCAGTAGCAGATGATGACTCTGAATACAAAGTGCCCATAGTGTCAAACATAGATGCTGAATATCAAATTCCACCTCCCAATCCTGTTCCTACTGATGCTGAAGAAACAGCCAAGGTTGAAACTGTGCATGAAATATCAGGTCCTATACCTACTTCTTCTCAAATGTATCAGGTTCCTCCTTCTCAGACCATTGTTTCCATCAAGCCAAATAAAAATGAAAGAAAAAACTCAATTATTGAAGAACACTCTAAACCACTGAGTTCATTTTTAAGTGGACAAGAAGATCCATATCCAAGGAACACCCTGAAGGTCTTAACAAACCGATTTGAAAAGATTGATAACATTCAGGAAAGTGATGGTGCAAAAAATGTACAGCAGTTAGGTCAAGGGACATCAGTTAAAGACATGATTGCACGAATAAATAAAAACAAATCTTTAAGTGAAAAAGCTGATCAATCCAAAAGTAGAGAGGAATTAGTTGTCCCAGATGTCACTGTAGATGAGAAAGTGGATGGGGCAACTCTTAAATTTGAGCCCTCTCCAGAAAATACATCATCCATGAGAGTTTCTGAGCAAAAATTAATTAAGCCCGTGCTGCCACCCAGGCCACACAACCTTTTAAATGGAGCTACAATAACACAGAAGAATATGCCACCAATTGAGGAAATCCAGAACACTGATTCTAAAATAGAAAATGATGATGCATTTGATGATGACCATTATGAAACTCCAGATGATAACAGTTTTGATAGCAGCTCTCAACAGGATTCTGAAGATACAGACCAGGGTAAAGACACAGTTGCCCCATGGAGACTCAAGCCAGAGAAAATAGGAGGTAAAGATTAATCATTATTTAGTACACAACTTATATAAATTTACCATATTTTTTATAATATCACCCTCCCTTGGTGGGATATGGCTGGTTTGTTGAAAGAAGAAAAATAAACTTTTGAAAATACCAGTAACTTTGCATTATTCTACACATTAATGAAATACTGTATATTTTTTTTTTTTTTTTTGACACACCGGTCATCTCCCACCAAGGCACAGTGACCCAAAACAAGAAACACTTTCACCATAATTCACACTATCACTGTCTTTGCAGAGGCATGCAGATATGACTGTTTAACTGTCACTCTAAACAGTAAATATCCCAAACCTCCCTCCTTTAAAGTGCAGGCATTGTACTTTCCACCTCCAGGACTCAAGTCCAGTTAACCAGTTTTCCTGAATCCCTTCACAAAATATTACCCTGCTCACACCCCAAGAGCTCATCAAGCCTCAAACACCATTTGTCTCCCCTCCGATCTAACACTCTCACATATGCCTTTGTATGTCCAAGCCCCTTCTACACAAAACCTCTTTTTTTTTTTTTACCCCTCCATCCTTTCCTAGGACAACCCCTACACCTCCTTCCCTCCACTACAAAATAGGACAGAAGGCCTGTTGCAGTGTCCCTCCATTCATATGTTCAAATGCTCTTAAAACAAAAATTCTCTGTCTGAAATATTGCATATGATTTTTAATTAAAATCTCAGTTTGTTGAAGATTTGTTTGATCATTTGAATAGAGGAATAATCAGAATTATAAATGATAGCCGTTTAGTTAGTCTCAAAAATGCAAATATTTTAAGCTTACTTGGTAGGTTGTGTTGTTATCTATGAATGAGATTATGTCAAGCAGTGTTAAAACTTTCTGTATCATAAGACAGTTCTGCTCAGCAACAGGCAAAAGTCTGTGTTTTGTGATAACAATGATCGTCTTATCATAGGACGATTGGTTCCCAAACTTCTGTCAACTATGTATTCCTTGACATCTTGTATTATCAACAATGTACCTCTTTGTTCAAATGTGTAAAATATCTTTCTGTGAATAATGCCTGAAGTAAAGGCATACATACAGATAGAACAATATACATGTACTCCTAAAATTTAGGAGTATAAGCTTTGCTGTACAACAGTATAAGTCCCATAGTGAAAAGATCATCTAGCAAAACAAATGCTTTGTCTTCATATACAAATTGTCACTGCAAATGACTATGCAGTGTGACAATGAAGATACAGTACTTGCAAAAAGGGATTAATAATATCTTTATATTAAGAAAGAAAGCATACACCTTTTACATAAACAAATTGTAAATTAGGCATACACAGCAAATATTTAATCAGGGCATGAAATATTTACACCTGGTTTTGCTCCTGAGATATTCATTGTGAAGGATGTGCCTGCTTATTCAAATCCAGGGCTTTAAGTCTGGGTGCTATTTATGCAGAGCCACCCTGTGGTCATCCTCCACAAAGAACCTCACACAAAATCTGATCTTAATGATTCACAAAACAGAGAATCCATGCTCACCTAACAGCACATATTATAACTTACACATGGGCTTCCCTTTATGGTGTTTCGCTAATGCAGCAGTTTTTCAATTACACCTCTTCTTCATTTATTCAGACTTCCTACAATAAATATATTCACCACTCACTATAGGTTAAGGATAAAAATATATTAAGGTAAGTAATGTGTGTACTGTATATACATTTTTTAGGCATAGCTCTATTGCTGACTTAATATATGAAGTGTGAAGGCTATGTTTGCCATCTGTTGCATATAACCTCAAATCTACTAACTCTTGCGTTATATAGTATATTAAAAAATTACTTCCCCATCAACTTCTTGCACATAAGAAGACAGAGGGGCTACAGTATCACGGTGTTAGGATTTATATTGGGAACTCTGCTCTCAACATATTTAACTTGTATGCTCCTGCTGATAAGTTTAATTACTTGGAGCTCCCAACTTGTGCTCAGTCTGAACCTACTCTTATTATTGGTGACTTTAATGCAAGACACAAAAGCATTGGAAACTCTCAGTTTGGTAATCGTAATGGTAATCAACTGTTGTCACTCTTAAACGGTCATGATAATATGCAAATTGTAGGTGACCTTGAACCCACACATATCTATGGAGGCATCCTTGATCTGTGTCTTGGCTTCAACATTACTTTTGCCAGCTGTGAGTCTTCCATTGTAACAGATATATCATCAGATCATTTCCCAAGGCTAACCTCTCTAGATATTGGTAATACTATCCTTCCTGGTGGGATATTAAAACGGAAATGTTTTAATGTTGCCCCTGATCAACATGACTTTGTTGCACGTGTGACTGACTGGTATAATTCCTATGAGTGTACCTCTTTTGAGACTTTTAACAATGACCTTGTGTGCAGTATTCAGAACTACTCAGAGCCACCTCTGAAACCTCCTATTACTCTAAATCCAACTGACATCCATAATAATCATAAGTCTTATAAAATCCATACCTATTACAATGATCCTAAACTTCGAACATTGAAACGTACTGCTCGCAGACTAGGCCTAGCCTATAGAAACCATCGTACCCCTGAAATGTTGAGCCTCTTCCAAACTGCTCTTGCTGCTGCCAGAGAGCGTATGACAGAGCTGAGGCAAACAGACTGGGAACAATTTGTCAATGGTCTTAATGCTCACTGCTTGGACCTGTTATAACGAGACTTTGTTGCTAGTACAAAGAAAAGCTGAGAGCACTTACAGTTATGGCAGGTTTTCATCCCAGGTATGGAGCTAATGTTAAAATTGTGAAAATGATATATCTTGCTTATATTAGATCATTGGTTGATTATGCTGCACCATAACTCGCACTTGTGTCTGACTGGAAGCTTGAAGGGCTGGAAAAACTGCAAAACGAAGCATTGAGGATCATCCTAGGATACCCTCGTACTGCCAAAATTTTAAATATGCGGAAAGAACTTAATATTTCAAGCATTACAGATCGTGTTACTGAAAGAAATATCCTTATTGGGGTCAGTATGCTTAGGTTAGTCCATTCAAACCCCTGCACGGAAACCCTCCAAACTTTCCTCAGCACTGGTGAACATCCTTCCAGATGGATCGAAAAAACTGGAACCAACCTCCACATGAACCAGCTACATGATCTATGTCAAGTTAGGCAACAGAGGCTCTTCCCCGCTCCATGGGATATTACCCCATTCCAAACTACCATTCCTCCATTTCCCCCCAAAACTCTTCTTAAATCACAACCCAAGCTTCGTCTTAAAGCCAAACATGATGCCTTAAGCTGTATTGATAACTTAGTCACACAGAACACTCTTTCACAAATTATTTATGTTGATAGTTCTGTTCACCAGTCCACTGGTGCAGCTGGTAGTGCTGCTGTTGTCATACAGAGTGATGGTTCTCATAAAGAAATTGGAGCACACATCAATAACTGGGCCTCTACCCTTCAAACAGAACTGTTTGCCATACTTTCACCATAATTCACACTATCACTGTCTTTGCAGAGGCATGCAGATATGACTGTTTAACTGTCACTCTAAACAGTAAATATCCCAAACCTCCCTCCTTTAAAGTGCAGGCATTGTACTTTCCACCTCCAGGACTCAAGTCCAGTTAACCAGTTTTCCTGAATCCCTTCACAAAATATTACCCTGCTCACACCCCAAGAGCTCATCAAGCCTCAAACACCATTTGTCTCCCCTCCGATCTAACACTCTCACATATGCCTTTGTATGTCCAAGCCCCTTCTACACAAAACCTCTTTTTTTTTTTTTACCCCTCCATCCTTTCCTAGGACAACCCCTACACCTCCTTCCCTCCACTACAAAATAGGACAGAAGGCCTGTTGCAGTGTCCCTCCATTCATATGTTCAAATGCTCTTAAAACAAAAATTCTCTGTCTGAAATATTGCATATGATTTTTAATTAAAATCTCAGTTTGTTGAAGATTTGTTTGATCATTTGAATAGAGGAATAATCAGAATTATAAATGATAGCCGTTTAGTTAGTCTCAAAAATGCAAATATTTTAAGCTTACTTGGTAGGTTGTGTTGTTATCTATGAATGAGATTATGTCAAGCAGTGTTAAAACTTTCTGTATCATAAGACAGTTCTGCTCAGCAACAGGCAAAAGCCTGTGTTTTGTGATAACAATGATCGTCTTATCATAGGACGATTGGTTCCCAAACTTCTGTCAACTATGTATTCCTTGACATCTTGTATTATCAACAATGTACCTCTTTGTTCAAATGTGTAAAATATCTTTCTGTGAATAATGCCTGAAGTAAAGGCATACATACAGATAGAACAATATACATGTACTCCTAAAATTTAGGAGTATAAGCTTTGCTGTACAACAGTATAAGTCCCATAGTGAAAAGATCATCTAGCAAAACAAATGCTTTGTCTTCATATACAAATTGTCACTGCAAATGACTATGCAGTGTGACAATGAAGATACAGTACTTGCAAAAAGGGATTAATAATATCTTTATATTAAGAAAGAAAGCATACACCTTTTACATAAACAAATTGTAAATTAGGCATACACAGCAAATATTTAATCAGGGCATGAAATATTTACACCTGGTTTTGCTCCTGAGATATTCATTGTGAAGGATGTGCCTGCTTATTCAAATCCAGGGCTTTAAGTCTGGGTGCTATTTATGCAGAGCCACCCTGTGGTCATCCTCCACAAAGAACCTCACACAAAATCTGATCTTAATGATTCACAAAACAGAGAATCCATGCTCACCTAACAGCACATATTATAACTTACACATGGGCTTCCCTTTATGGTGTTTCGCTAATGCAGCAGTTTTTCAATTACACCTCTTCTTCATTTATTCAGACTTCCTACAATAAATATATTCACCACTCACTATAGGTTAAGGATAAAAATATATTAAGGTAAGTAATGTGTGTACTGTATATACATTTTTTAGGCATAGCTCTATTGCTGACTTAATATATGAAGTGTGAAGGCTATGTTTGCCATCTGTTGCATATAACCTCAAATCTACTAACTCTTGCGTTATATAGTATATTAAAAAATTACTTCCCCATCAACTTCTTGCACATAAGAAGACAGAGGGGCTACAGTATCACGGTGTTAGGATTTATATTGGGAACTCTGCTCTCAACATATTTAACTTGTATGCTCCTGCTGATAAGTTTAATTACTTGGAGCTCCCAACTTGTGCTCAGTCTGAACCTACTCTTATTATTGGTGACTTTAATGCAAGACACAAAAGCATTGGAAACTCTCAGTTTGGTAATCGTAATGGTAATCAACTGTTGTCACTCTTAAACGGTCATGATAATATGCAAATTGTAGGTGACCTTGAACCCACACATATCTATGGAGGCATCCTTGATCTGTGTCTTGGCTTCAACATTACTTTTGCCAGCTGTGAGTCTTCCATTGTAACAGATATATCATCAGATCATTTCCCAAGGCTAACCTCTCTAGATATTGGTAATACTATCCTTCCTGGTGGGATATTAAAACGGAAATGTTTTAATGTTGCCCCTGATCAACATGACTTTGTTGCACGTGTGACTGACTGGTATAATTCCTATGAGTGTACCTCTTTTGAGACTTTTAACAATGACCTTGTGTGCAGTATTCAGAACTACTCAGAGCCACCTCTGAAACCTCCTATTACTCTAAATCCAACTGACATCCATAATAATCATAAGTCTTATAAAATCCATACCTATTACAATGATCCTAAACTTCGAACATTGAAACGTACTGCTCGCAGACTAGGCCTAGCCTATAGAAACCATCGTACCCCTGAAATGTTGAGCCTCTTCCAAACTGCTCTTGCTGCTGCCAGAGAGCGTATGACAGAGCTGAGGCAAACAGACTGGGAACAATTTGTCAATGGTCTTAATGCTCACTGCTTGGACCTGTTATAACGAGACTTTGTTGCTAGTACAAAGAAAAGCTGAGAGCACTTACAGTTATGGCAGGTTTTCATCCCAGGTATGGAGCTAATGTTAAAATTGTGAAAATGATATATCTTGCTTATATTAGATCATTGGTTGATTATGCTGCACCATAACTCGCACTTGTGTCTGACTGGAAGCTTGAAGGGCTGGAAAAACTGCAAAACGAAGCATTGAGGATCATCCTAGGATACCCTCGTACTGCCAAAATTTTAAATATGCGGAAAGAACTTAATATTCCAAGCATTACAGATCGTGTTACTGAAAGAAATATCCTTATTGGGGTCAGTATGCTTAGGTTAGTCCATTCAAACCCCTGCACGGAAACCCTCCAAACTTTCCTCAGCACTGGTGAACATCCTTCCAGATGGATCGAAAAAACTGGAACCAACCTCCACATGAACCAGCTACATGATCTATGTCAAGTTAGGCAACAGAGGCTCTTCCCCGCTCCATGGGATATTACCCCATTCCAAACTACCATTCCTCCATTTCCCCCCAAAACTCTTCTTAAATCACAACCCAAGCTTCGTCTTAAAGCCAAACATGATGCCTTAAGCTGTATTGATAACTTAGTCACACAGAACACTTTCACAAATTATTTACGTTGATAGTTCTGTTCACCAGTCCACTGGTGCAGCTGGTAGTGCTGCTGTTGTCATACAGAGTGATGGTTCTCATAAAGAAATTGGAGCACACATCAATAACTGGGCCTCTACCCTTCAAACAGAACTGTTTGCCATACTCCTTGCACTCAAATGCGTCCATGTATCTAAGGTTGACACTTGAATTGTAACTGATTCTCTGTCATCCATAAATGCTTTCAACTCATTAAGTATAAATTGTGGCATGCTTGTTAGAAGCCAGACACAGGTATGGTAAGATTGTGGACAGTGGAGTCAGAGTGCACATGCTGTGGATTCCATCTCACATTGGTCTTCAGATGCATGATAGAACTGATGAATTGGCTAAGCTGTTATGCTTTCAAAGAGGGAGTAGATTACAATCTTTGGTTGTCAGTTAGCAGTTTGAGAACAATAATACAAAAAGAACTTCAAGTGAACTTTATTGACTTAAGACTTAGGGAGAGTGACACAAGTCAGTCCATCTATCATCATTCCATCATGCAGGAGGAGTCACATGTCTATGGTGCATCCAACAAAATAAGCAGACTCCTGGATGTCACTACTGCCCGGCTCCGGCTGGGTAACAAGTATCTTTGGCAGGTTAAATCACCACCACCAGATGTAGACCAAACGATGGACTATTGTCACACCCTGCGTCATTATGTACTGGAGTGCGATAAAATTAATGAATTTAGAGACAACTCACTCAGAAATGTTCAAGAAATGTCAAAGTATTTTATCCACAGTGGTATATTACAGACCATTCTGGAGAAATACCCTGACTTTACTTCCTGTAAATAAAGCATTGCCATGTGTGTGTATGTTTGTACACTCATGTGCATGTGTCTGTGCGTGCGCCCTCGTGTGTATGTGTGTGCGCGCGTGCTCGTGTGGGTGTATGACCCACTTAATACTTGTATTTATAACTTTACAATTGTGACCGGGTGTGGACATGTCACTGGCTCATTACTTTGTAATTAACCATGTATAGGAGTGAGAATGATTCATTACCTTTGTAACTTGCCATGATTGTGACCAGATCTACCTGGAGTTCATTACCTTTGTAACTAGTTCAGCTATCATAACTGATAGAGGTACATAAGGGGTCCAGTCCCTGGACCCATTATGTACCTCTGTAATCTTTTGACTACCGCCCACAGGATGGGTATGGGGTGCATGATTAAGATATTAAACTAACTAACTAACTGTGTTTCACTTTACAGCAATTTTCACTTTAGAGCAGTAGCCCAGAATGCAACCTGCCGTATAAGCAGAAAACTCCTTCATGTACCCCAGTTTGGACTACACATACTTATGATCTTGTTTATACTCTGCTGTTCCATTGTAATTTGAAGAATATTTGCATTTCAGATTGGTATGTTGCAAAGTTTGCCTTCATAGCTACAATTGATCAGGCTCTAAGCTTCAACCGCGGCGATGTCATGCAAATACATGATACAACTGGCAGTTCTGGATGGTGGAAGGCAACACTTAAAGGGCGCTCTGGTCTTGTGCCTAGAGAGTACCTCAAGAAAAAGGATTAATGTATTCAAGCAGACACAACAGTATTATAATTCAGTGTATTGTACTAAGGACAATTACACCACGAAATTTTTTTTAATGTAGAGACAGTGGATATCAGGAGTTGATAACTAATTGTGATTAAGCTTAATGCACCTACAGAATATTAAAGCTGATGAAAAACATCAATATAGATATAACTCGCATAAGTCATCATATTTACCATGTTCAGAAACAACAACAAAATTGTATTTAAATCACAAGTGTGAATAGTTGTTACAGTTAAGGTCATTCATAATTCATTTAAAAAAATACAACATATGCTTCATAACAGTCATGAATAATGTTAATTCAGGAATTCTGAAGAATATTAATAAAGTACTGTACATGTTTTATAACTAAATTTAGGCTGCATGAGAGATGTAGTGCAATTGTAATTGTTATACAGTGTGGTATATAATTCTTATGTATAAGCAGTTTACATTAGGTACATAATTTGATATTCTGTTCTATTCATTTTATTTTTATACTTGGCCTTACTACATTTACAATTACAAGTGAATAAACAGATAGGAACTGTATCACTAATGGAGTCCCTTAATGATATGCTTAATAGTGCATATCAGTCTTATGGTAATAATTTTTTTAAACTGCTATATTAATGTCCAGTTAAATACTATATTTTAACTGAAATTTTACTGTATTTAATTGTTATTGAAATGATGCAATCAATGTAAAATTGTGAAAATTTTAAGCATTAATCAGAAATAGAACTTGTAACAATCTACTTCACATTTTTGTAACATGGTAAAAGAAAATTATTCTAAAGTTCTTTTATTTGATACAACTCCAAAGAAAACTTCATTACATTTTATTCAGCTGATAGTGCAACATTTGGAGTTTCTCATTGTAACAAAGCTCATATGTTCAGTTCTGAACAATTACAGTATATACTTAAAATATGATGTTTTCATGGAAATGAATGGTATAAAATACCGACACAATGGAAATATAAACACATATGCAGTTTAATGTGATCCTTTATTGACAACGTCTCGCCCACACAGTGGGCTTTTTCAAGTCGCAAACAGATCTACCTGGGGTGGAAGGTACGCGAGTATTTATAGTCAGGTTCAGAATGTTGAGGTCAGGTGGAGAATGCTGCATCTGATGATCTACTGAGTGGGGTTATAGAGTCTAGAATCTTGGGTAGCTTGGAAGGGAGATTGGATAAGTTTGTGAGCAGACCTTCTGCAGTGTTCTTATGTGGGATAGCGATGAAGGAGTTTCTTGGCAAGTGGTTCAGCTATGTTGTAGAAGCCATTGTTCTGGTTGAAATTGTTGGTTATAGAGATAAGCGATGACTCTAGGATTCTTCGGTATTGGGTGTTGTCTTCTCTGGCAATAAGTCTTGAGTTTCTGTAGTTAATTAAATGGTTGTGTGAATTGCGGTGTTGTACACAGGCATTCCTTGTATCATCAGACCTGCTTGAGTATTGGTGTTCTGAAATACGTGTTTGGAGGTCTCTTGATGTTTCGCCCACATATAATTTGCTGCAGTCATTACAAGGGATTAGGTATACCCCTGCAGAGGATGGAAGCTTGTCCTGTCTATTACTGGTAATGTCCTTGATGGTCGTGGTTGTGGAGGTAGATACTTGGAATGAGGTATTTGAAAAGATGCTGGAAACATGTTTGGCAATGGAGTTGGTGGGGAGGACTATGTATCTTCTGGGCAGTGTCTTCTCTTGGTGTGTTGAAGATGTTTAATGCCCGCCGTCTGCAGTCTCTGATGAAGTGACGAGGATAATGGAGTTTAGAAAATACTTGTTCAATTATAGTGCATTCTTCCTCAAGGAACTCATTGCTGCAGATTCTGAGTGCTCGCAGGAAGAAGCCTATAATTACACCACGTTTAGTTTTGGTAAAACGAAGTTCGTGGTCAGCTTTGCAGAGAACATCAAGGAAAGGAAGA
This sequence comes from Cherax quadricarinatus, assembly GCF_038502225.1. Classification (NCBI taxonomy): domain Eukaryota; kingdom Metazoa; phylum Arthropoda; class Malacostraca; order Decapoda; family Parastacidae; genus Cherax; species Cherax quadricarinatus. The sequence continues at coordinate 7,968,667 of NC_091304.1, read as the reverse complement.
GTGTTGTTGACTTCTTCTTCAAGTGTGAACTGGATTGAGGGCTCGACCTGGTTGAGTTTGTCTTGGAGAGCTTGAACATTGAAGCGTCTGGGAGTTATGAGGAGAATGTCGTCAACATAATGGAGCCAGGTGACAGTCGGAGGAATAATGGTGGAGAAATGCTCGGCTTCCAGATGTTCCATGTACAAGTTCACCAGGACGGCAATGAGTGGCGAACCCATGGGTAGTCCAAAAGTCTGCTGAAAGAGGTGATTTTTGAAAGAGAAACACGTAAAGCCGACACATAGTTCAACAAGGTCGATGAAATCGCTGGCTGGAATAGGAAGATCAAGTGAATCGTCAATTTTCCTGCGCAGGAGATCGATGGCTTGTGTAGTAGGTACTTTGGTGAATAGGTAAGTTATGTCAAGGCTGGAAAGTTTCTTGTTCCTGATGTTGATGTTGTGAATGCGATTGAGAAGATCAATTCACACAAAACAACATTAAAATGTCATAAATTGTTAGCACAATACACATACTATAATTTGGCCAGGAATATCTCACTAAAAGCCAAGGACTTTGTTTTCCCAATAGAGATGCACTATACAATCTTTACTTGTAATTTTTTGCATTGTTAAAAGTAGAATATACAAAAGTTTACCATCCACTGAGGTCACTGCACACCACACCACTAATGTAGTTCATAAAACCCATCACTTGTGTTTGAAATGTTTTCAGGATAATTCTTCATGTTCCCACCACTGATTTTTGAAATGTTTTCAGGAGAATGTTTCATGTTAGTTTTTTGTTGATTCAGAATTGAATATGTTGATGAATGATGAGTGTTGCAGATAATATAAAATGTAAATAGATAGACAAAATGATATTGACATATACATACTCTACTGTACTTGTACACAGATAGTTTGATAATGATTTTATATCCAATAGCCATCATTTGGATGGTAGTCAGAAGATTGCAAAGGTACATAAAGGGCCCAGGTACTGTTCCCCAGTATTCTGTTAACTAAGCAAGATACATTAAGAATTAACATTTACAACAATAATGGATTACACAATTGATAAATTAAGTCACATGAACATAGCAGTGTAGTACTATATATTCAGTATGTTAGAGAGGCACACTGGTCCAAAGCAATGGCTAAAAATGTTGTTGGTTAATAAGCAAGTTACACTGAATGTACAATATTTACAGTTGGCAAAGTTTGGTTATTTGACTAGAATTCATTTAATTTAATATTTTAGATATTTTTAACTTTTATGAGGGCCTCTTCTTTAATCTATTTCCAGTCAAGTGTATAGTGATGCAGGGTGTAAAAATGACTAATGAAAAAAATATATTTTTAATGTAATTGCATTGGTTGGGGTAACTTCCTGATATATTTTTAGTCAAAATCTGTCTATCTTTGCCCCTTTCCATAGGGGTGGTTGTATGTAGAATTTTCTTCAAATATTTTAACTATTTTCAAGTTTTAGGTACGTATTATGTACATTTGCTAAAGAATTCCTAATTTGTTTGGCAAATATTATTATTATTCAATGAATCAATACACAAGTGAGAAACTAGAAGGGAAGCAATAAGAACAATTTTGAAACAATCATAAAATAAGGCATAACAAATGAGAAAGAATAAGGAAAACAGAATACCCCTATGGTTTAGTAATAATAATAAAAAACAGAATATAATGGTAAGCCAATGATGATGCAGAAATTAGGTAGGACCTCTACATGACACTTCAGTGCACTTGTAGCTAAAGAAAAGTATCTTACTTTTATGGCTAGTTAGTTTTCTTCACTGGGAGGGTTAAGTAATCAGAAATAAATCATGAATACAATGGGGTTAATCCAAAGAAAGTTGTAAATCATAGCTATTCAATCAATCTACAGTACTCTTACTTCTAAGAGTTATTATGTAGTTTTAAAACTGCATGTACAGCAGATTTATGCGGTAAATAATTTGCCTTATACTGTTGTTGGAAAAGGAAGTATTTATTTAATGTAAATAAAGGGTGCTCAATTTTGCACATGACAAATAATTACATTACTTTCTGAACAAAACAATGATAAGTTTTAATGCAGTTAATAAACTTTATCAAATACCTATAAATCATTGTTGGAATTAATAAATAGGATGTGTGACAATGATTATCACATTGTATTCCTAATACAGTGCTGTATTGAATCTGAAAGCCCAATTTTTTAATTTAATATCAAACAGCAAGCAAATTTTTATTGTAAATACTGTTTTATATTATTTTTGCTGCTGTGCATTATTGTTAAAACAACATTACTGAAGATCTTTTACTAGTCTGTAATACCAAATAAGAGTACAGCATGTACCAGTTATTTCATTTTTTTTTTTTTGCAGTGTAAATATGCAATGCCAAGTATGTACTGTACTAAATGCTATAATAAATCTTAATTTTAAATTGTTTTGAATCCTTTTCCTCTTCAAGGGGGGCTCCTTGGCATGGTGAAGAGGATCTTGGTCCGAGGAATTAGACCTGTTTGTCTCTTTCCTCAGAATGAACCTAATTACCCCCCATTCCCCTCTTTCCCTATCCCATCCTCCCTTTTCCCTTTCTGCCTCCTCCTCCCCATCCCTTCCTTATTCCCTTCCTCTTTTTGGCCCGTGGGATTCTTCCCACAGGCACACTGGTTTCTAGGTATGGGTAAGGGTACCATGGTCCATCCCATTCCATTGAGGTTCTTGGCGGTAGTGTAGTTTGCCGTGGAATCTGGATCGCCTGGGGATGTCTCGATCCCTCTCCGGTCTCCCGGGGGGTGGCTTTGGATGTCTTTCAGGCGATGGGTGTATCTCTGGAGGCCGCCTTTTGGATTCCTTGGTGGCCAAAGAAGGTATGCTTTGTGGCGGATATCTGGCCGCCCTCTCTTTTGTCCACCAAGGTAGCTCGGCAGATGTGAGGTTGCTATCCTGGATTGCTGGTTTACTGGCATGAAGGGTAGGGTATGGCACGGGTTCCATGCCGCATCTGCGCTACTTGCAGTGTTGAGGTCCTCTTGGGTGCGGAGGGAGATTTCCAGCCCTTTCATTCCTCCTAGGAACTTTTCCTCCCCGTTCCCCCCTTTTCTTATTCCTTTGTTTTATTTTTATTTTATTTTCTTATTTCTTTTTTTTTTTTTCTTAAAAACAAAAAGATAGAAGCAATCTAACCATGGAAGCCCTAGTCCATGAACCTGCTACCCCCGGGCCCCTTACTGGTACCGCACCCTGTTCTGATCCTGCCTCATTTTTTAACCGCTCTTCGGACACTTCTAATGCTTCTGTACTTCTTGCTGGTGCTGTTTCATCACCTGCTTCAGGTACCGGGGTTTCAACTGACTCCTTCGATTTGTCTGACCTCCGCTCTCCTTTGACTATGCTTCCGGCCTCTCCCTCTATGGTGCTGCAATTTTCGAATCGCTGGCCCGTCCCATGTCGGACCGACTCCAGTCCCACTCCGAAATGCCCACGACAATTACCTGATACTACTTCTTTGCTTCCTTCTCACCCTTCTCAGAAATGACCAACCCATCATGCCCTCCCTTTCCACGATCAGTTTCGAACTGCACAATGGATTAAATTCTTTACTTTACGACCAACTTCCTATACTGACTCTCTTTCCAACCATAGTATTGGCAAGGCACTCCTACGCCATGTTGGTAGAGATATATCCTTCCACGCTCTCAAGAGTGGTACACACATCATTACTGTCCGGAATGCTAACCAAGCTCGTGACCTTTCACATATCGATACTATTCCTATCGCTATCGAATAACATCATTCCTTAATTCTTGTAGTGGCACTGTCATTCTGCCCCATACCATTGTCCAACAAAATTTCATGACATGTGGCAATGACATTCTCGAACAGCTGGAACTCCAGGACCTTCCAATCCTCAAAGTAGACACTTATATCCTTCCTGCCCGTGGGCGGAGACAATACCCTTGCAATATAGCTCGATTAACTTTTGACTGCCGTGAACTCCCAGCCTCTCTTTATGTAGCAGGACATTGTTTACAAGTTCGAAAGGTGATCCTTACACCACAACAGTGTAGAAATTGCTGGCAATTTGGTCACCCAGCGAAATATTACAGATCTATAGCCGAATGCCCAGTCTGTGGTGCCGATGACCATTCTAATACGTCTTGTAGTCGACCTCCCTTTTGCCTTAATTGTCAGGAAGCTCACCCTTCTTACTCTCGCCATTGCCAAGTCTACTTAAATGAGTGAGAAATCCGTTGCCTCAAAGAAGCAGAAGGTTTCTCTTATGCTATGGCAGTTTCTCATCTATGCCTCCAAGGGAGACTCCCCCGTATTTCTTATTCTCGTGTTTCTAAACGTGCCCCCACCTCTGGGGTCCCATCTTCTGCAGCCTCCTCTGTGGTTGCCCCTTCCATAGTCACTCCTGTCTCTAATTCTTTTGCTGTCCTAGGCTCAGATGTCCCTACCTCAACACCTCAGTCTGTTCTCACTTCTTCGTGTTCTCCCTCACAAGCCCCGGTATCGACAAGACTTCATACAATACCTCCCCCCAATCACCCCTCTACTTCTCAGAAGTCCAAAAAATCCCCATTGCTCAAATCTCATTTAACTCCTCCTTCCCTTCTTCTCCCTCAGTTTACTTTTCCAGTCTCTCTATCTGTTTCTTCACCTCTCACTAGCTCTCTGATTTCCAAAACGCTTGAAGGTATCTCAATATATTGAAGAGACTAAACCATCAATGGACACTGATCCACCTCCTGTCCCTTCTCTTCCCTCTCCTTCATCTGCACAACTCCTTTCTTCGCTGCGCTCCATTCCTTCACTGCTTAAACGTTTTCCGTTGCCACCACATGGACTTTTCTAACCGTTCTAGTCCCTTGGTACCCTTACCTGCGAATTCCTGGTATCTTTCTCGTTGATCATCATGGCCTATTTACAGTGAAATATCCGCAGCCTCAGGGGTAATCGGGGTGAGCTTCAGATGTTACTCTTCCGATTTTCCCCTGTTGGTGTTTGCTTACAAGAACCAAAATTACACTGCTGTTTTCCATCCCATCTCAGGCTATAACTGCTTTTAGTGAGGTTCCTTCTTCATCCTCCATTGATGAGCTTTTACACCTCTTCTCGATGTCAGTTTTAACCGCAGCTTCACATTCTATACCCCAAACCTTGGGCAGGCATTCTCAGAAGTGCGTGCTATGGTAGTCTCCTGCTTGTGTTCGGGCAGTACGTTTGAAATGCTCTGGGTGGGGCAGGTACCAGTACAATAGAACCACAGAGAGACTTCTTGATTTTAAGCAGAAGTGAGAGGTCGCTCGCCGTGTCATTCGTGACGCTAAACACACTTGCTGGTGAGATTATGTTTCCACCATCACCTCAGCTTCCTCTATGAGAGCAGTCTGGAAAAAAGTACGGAAACTGAGTAGTAAATACTCTCCTGACCCAGCTCCTGTTCTGCAGGTTGCTGGTGTTGCTATAGCAAACCCTCTTGACGTTGCCATTAAAATTGGCAATCATCTGGTCTGTATTTCTCAGAGGCTCCATCTATACCCCTCGTTTCTTTCCTCAAAGTCTGCCAGAGAGTTAGCACTCGTAGACTTTTCTTCTTTCAAAGAATCTTATAATGTGTCTTTCACACTTCCAGAATTGGAGGCGACACTCTCAGCTTGCCGATCATCGGCAGCTGGACCTGACAGCATTCATATTCAGATGTTACAACATTTACATCAGTCGGCCCTTACAATCCTCTTACAACTCTTCAATCTTATTTGGTCACAGGGAGTTCTTCCCCAGCTGTGGAAGTCTGCCATTGTTCTCCCTTTCCCCAAATCAGGTACTACTGGACATGATGCTTCTCACTATCGCCCCATTGCTCTTACTAGTGCAGTTTGCACAGTGACAGAAAGTCTGGTAAATCAACGTTTAATGTGGTATTTAGAGAAACACAACAGTCTCTCCACTAGTCAATATGGCTTTCATAAGGGCCATTCTACCATAGGCCCTATGGATACGTATGTTTGTAATGCCTTTGCAAATAACCACTCAGTTATTGCCATATTTTTTGATCTTTAGAAGGCATATGACACAACTTGGAAGTATAATATTTTGGCCCAAGCCCACTCCTTAGGCCTCTGAGGCAATCTACCATCCTTCCTTAAGAACTTCTTAACTGACAGACATTTCCATGTTCGGGTTAATAATGTGCTATCCTTGGACTTTGTCCAAGCTGAAGGTGTTCCCCAGGGATGTGTTCTGAGCACAACACTTTTTCTCCTTGCTATAAATGATTTGGCCTCTCTTCCATCCAGTATTTGGTCATCCCTTTATACTGATGACTTCGCTATTGCTTGTGCAGGCGCTGACTGTCACCTCATTACAGTTTCTCTCCAGCATGCAGTCAACTGTGTTTCCCATTGTGTCTACTACATCTCCTAGGGAAATGTTAGGATGGGTAATGAGAACCTTCCAAACTAAGGATGCCAAGTCAATGATGGCAGGCGAAATTGCAGACCTGGAGAATATACAATAAAACTTTCACTGCAATAACACCTAAATTACTGGGAACAGCTGAAGTTCCTTGACCTGTATTCCTTGGAACATGAGAGTTAGTTTAAAATAGTACTACATGATAATATACTCTTGGCAAATCTTAGAAGAACTAGTCCCAAATCTGCACATGGAAATCACTCCTTATGAAAGCAAAAGACTTGGCAGGTGGTGCAACATCCCCCCAATGAAAAGCAGCTGCACCATGAGTATACTAAGAAACAAAGCAATAAGTGTCAGGGCCCATGACTGTTCAACTGGCTCCCAGTACATAACTGGAGTATACCTGGAGGGGTTTTCAGGCGTCAAAGACCTTGCAGCCCGGTCTGTGATCAGGCCTCGCAGTGGATCAGGGCCTGCTCAACCAGGCTGTTGCTGCTGGCCACACATAAACCAGTGTACAAACCATAGCCTGGCTGGTTAGGTACTGACTTTAGATGCCTGTCCAGTGCTTCCTTGAAGACAGGCAGGAGTCTATTGGTAATCTCCCTTACGTATGCTGGGAGGCAGTTGAACATTCTTGGCTGCTCCCTCTGACACTTATTGTGTTGTCTCTTAGTGCACTCGTAGCACATCTGCCGAGTCTTTTGCTTTCATAAAGAGTGATTTTCGTGTACAGATTTGGAACTGGTCCCTCTAGGATTTTCCAAGTGTATATTATCATGTATCTTTCTCACCTGCATTCCAGCGAGTATAAATCAAGAGACTTTAACCATTCCCAGTAATTTAGGTGCTTTATTGTACTTTCACGGCGCGCATAACGGAGATAAAACACCTCAATTACTGGGAGCGCTTGAGGTTTCTAAACCTGTATTCCCTGGAACGCAGGAGGGAGAGATACATGATTATATACACCTGGAAAATCCTAGAGGGACTAGTACCGAACTTGCACACGAAAATCACTCACTACGAAAGCAAAAGACTTGGCAGACGATGCACCATCCCCCCAATGAAAAGCAGGGGTGTCACTAGCACGTTAAGAGACCATACAATAAGTGTCAGGGGCCCGAGACTGTTCAACTGCCTCCCAGCACACATAAGGGGGATTACCAACAGACCCCTGGCAGTCTTCAAGCTGGCACTGGACAAGCACCTAAAGTCAGTTCCTGATCAGCCGGGCTGTGGCTCGTACGTTGGTTTGCGTGCAGCAACAGCCTGGTTGATCAGGCGCTGATCCACCAGGAGGCCTGGTCACAGACCGGGCCGCGGGGGCGTTGACCCCCGAAACTCTCTCCAGGTAAACTCCAGGTTATGCACTGTGAACGTTCTCTGTACATTCTCCAGGTTTGCAATTTTGCCTGCCCTGAAAGGGGTCATTAGTGTACAGCAATATTCTAGTCTAGAGAGAACAAGTGATTTGAAGAGAATTATCATGGGCTTGGCATCCCTAGTTTTGACAGTTCTTATTATCCATCCTATCATTTTCTTAACGGATGTGGCAGATACACTGTTGTGATCTTTGAAAGTGAAATTCTCTGACATTATCACTCCCAGGTTCTTGACATTAGTTTCTTGCCCTATTGTGTGGTGGGAATTTGTTTTATACTCCAACACAGTTTTAATTTCCTTGAGTTTTCCATATCGGGGTAATTGAAATTTGTCTTCACTGAACTCCATTTGTTTCCTGAGGCCTATTTAAATAGTTGGTTGATGTCTGTTTGGAGACTTGCAGTGTCTTCGATAGATGACACTCATGCAAATTCAGGTACCATCGGCAGAGGAAGACACGGTGCTGTGGCTTGTGTCTATGTCAGATATTAGGATGGGCACGAGTAGTGTGCCTTGTGGAACAGAGTTTTTCACTGTAGCTGCCTCTGACTTTACTCCGTTTACTGTTACTCTTTGTGTTTTATTTGTCAGGAAGTTATAGATCCATCTACCAACTTTTCCTGTTATTCCTTTATCATGCGTTGTGTTAATACACCATGATCGCACTTGTCAAAAGCTTTCACAAGGGGGATTACCTAGTTGTCTTCAAGAGGGAGCTGGACAGGCACCCAAGTCAGTTCCCGACCAACCGGACTGTGGTATGCATGTTGATTTGCGTGCGGCCAGCAGTAACAGCCTGGTTGATCAGGCCCTGATCCACAGTGCGGCCTGATCATGGACTGGGCCACAGGGGCATTGATCCCCAAAACACCCTCCCGGTATACCCCACGTATTACTGGTTTATCCTAAATTAAATCTGCATAATGTACTTATGTGCCCGTAACATCTTTAGGCCCCTAAGACATTTCTAGATCAACAAGCAATATCATTTACACTGTAAGGTAACAGTGGGGCCCATGCTAACCTCCCTCTGGTGCATAGAAATATACCTAGTTGGATGAATCGTACAGACTGGTTATAAATGACCATAATTTTTAAAGGGGTGGACCGGTAAGCCAGCGGAAGGCCTCGGTCAGATGACCAAAAGCTCCAAAGGCGAGTCATCATCTGACTAAGACCCGCGTCAGGAAACATTTGTCCTGTTTCCTGACGAACCTTACCTAACCTAACCTTGGATGAATCGTATCAGAGGCAGCTGGCCAAGTGTTTAGCACACTGGCCTGTGAGTTGTAGGACTCACTTTCTATGGGTTTAAACCCCACCCATTCCTTGATTTGTTTGCGATCATGTTATTACGATTATGTGAGTCATCTGCACGAATTGAGAATATTATAGAAACCATACTCAGGACTCCTTGAAAAATTTCACATGTTGTCCTACTAATCATGCAGGGGAAAGATGTAAGTACGTAATGGAACCCATTGTCCTAATTCACCACGAGGCTTGGTCATGGACCGGGCTGCGGGGGCGTTAACCCCCCTAACACCCTCCAGGTATACTCCAGGTAACCTTATGGCAGGTTTTTTTTATACAGGGGTGTCTACAAAATCATTTTCTGATTTAAGATTATTATTACAATAGTAAAGGATACGAAAATGCAATTTTTTTGCGTACTAGTGTAATTATCACATAAAATTTCCTGACAGATGGACTGACCGTGATGGTCCCTTCAAGTGTTCCCCTCCCACCCCTTTGATACCATACCCTTTTTGTGGGGATATATTAAAGCTTATGTTATCACAGGTATTAGTATGTAAAGGAAAAGATGCTATGTTATAGGAAAACCTTCGTTACGGCTACATTATTTCATCTGGGGCTGGACTTGATCCAGTAGTAAACAGGAAACATAAACATCACCTTACAAGGCAACAAGCATCATAAATCAAGCTCAAGGAAGGTCACAGAAAAGGTTCAAGGTGGGGCCGAGGGTAAGGTCTAGGGGTATGGTGAGAGGAAAGGTCAAGGTTAGGTCAGGTAGGAAAATCAGGGGAGTTAGGGGTGGTTAGCAATTTTAATATATGAATTGTGGCTGCTATGATGGATCCATCTAGCATGACGTTTGTAGGGGTAATGATGCCACCTCTAGGATCCTTTGTTTGTTTCTGCCCTCCTACAGGAATTGAGCAAATGAGACCGTTGAGCAAAACATTGGAATGTACACACTGGCTGGATCAATCGCTCATATCCAAAATTCTTATATTAAAAATGTCACCCATTATTCGTCCCCACCTTGAGAGAGAAGATTTTGTTTGGATTTTTAACCCCGAAGGGTTAGCCACGCAGGATAGCCCAAGAAAGACAGTGCGTCATCGAGGGAGTCTTATTTCTAATGGGGTCCTCAGTCTTGTCCTCCAGGATGCGACCCACACCATTCGACTAACACCCAGGTACCTACTTGCTTCCTAGGTGAACAGGGACAACGGGTATAAGGAAAGACACCAAGTGTTTCCACCCTTGCCGGGGATCGAACCACGAAGTGAGAAAGTGAGAAAGTTGCCTACCAGGCCATGCTCCTGACCTCACCTGCTTGACCTATTTTCTCCTCACCCCTGGACCTCTTCCACGACTCCACCTTGAACCTCTCCTGTGACTTCAGGCCCGGTGGCCTGGTGGCTAAAGCTCCCGCTTCACACACGGAGGGCCTGGGTTCGATTCCCGGCGGGTGGAAACATTTCGACACGTTTCCTTACACCTGTTGTCCTGTTCACCTAGCAGCAAATAGGTACCTGGGTGTTAGTCGACTGGTGTGGGTCGCATCCTGGGGGACAAGATTAAGGACCCCAATGGAAATAAGTTAGACAGTCCTCGATGACGCACTGACTTTCTTGGGTTATCCTGGGTGGCTAACCCTCCGGGGTTAAAAATCCGAACGAAATCTTATCTTATCTTATCTTATCTTCTCCTGAGCCTGACTTCAGAGTGCTCATTCAAATTGGAATTTTTCTCTTGCTGTTCCGAAGCTGAATTTTCCCATCAAGCAATATCAATTTAACCAAGTGTTCTGCAGGGAGGCAATTTGTTTGTTGTCTCCCTGCACGTTTGTTGTCTCCCTGCACGTTTGCTGCCTCCCTGCATGTTTGTTGTCTCCCTGCACGTTTGTTGCCTCCCTGCACGTTTGTTGTCTCCCTGCACGTTTGTTGTCTCCCTGCACGTTTGTTGTCTCCCTGCACGTTTGTTGTCTCCCTGCACGTTTGTTGCCTCCCTGCACGTTTGTTGCCTCCCTGCACGTTTGTTGTCTCCCTGCACGTTTGTTGCCTCCCTGCACGTTTGTTGTCTCCCTGCACGTTTGTTGTCTCCCTGCACGTTTGTTGTCTCCCTGCACGTTTGTTGTCTCCCTGCACGTTTGTTGTCTCCCTGCACGTTTGTTGCCTCCCTGCACGTTTGTTGTCTCCCTGCACGTTTGCTGCCTCCCTGCATGTTTGTTGCCTCCCTGCACGTTTGTTGTCTCCCTGCACGTTTGTTGTCTCCCTGCACGTTTGTTGTCTCCCTGCACGTTTGTTGTCTCCCTGCACGTTTGTTGTCTCCCTGCACGTTTGTTGTCTCCCTGCACGTTTGTTGTCTCCCTGCACGTTTGTTGTCTCCCTGCACGTTTGTTGTCTCCCTGCACGTTTGTTGCCTCCCTGCACGTTTGTTGTCTCCCTGCACGTTTGTTGTCTCCCTGCACGTTTGTTGTCTCCCTGCACGTTTGTTGTCTCCCTGCACGTTTGTTGTCTCCCTGCACGTTTGTTGTCTCCCTGCACGTTTGTTGTCTCCCAGCACTTTTGTTGCCTCCCTGCACGTTTGTTGTCTCCCTGCACGTTTGTTGTCTCCCTGCACGTTTGTTGTCTCCCTGCACGTTTGTTGCCTCCCTGCACGTTGTCTCCCTGCACGTTTGTTGTCTCCCTGCACGTTTGTTGTCTCCCTGCACGTTTGTTGTCTCCCTGCACGTTTGTTGTCTCCCTGCACGTTTGTTGTCTCCCTGCACGTTTGTTGCCTCCCTGCACGTTTGTTGCCTCCCTGCACGTTTGTTGTCTCCCTGCACGTTTGTTGTCTCCCTGCACGTTTGTTGTCTCCCTGCACGTTTGTTGTCTCCCTGCACGTTTGTTGCCTCCCTGCACGTTTGTTGTCTCCCTGCACGTTTGTTGCCTCCCTGCACGTTTGTTGTCTTTCTGCACGTTTGTTGTCTCCCTGCACGTTTGTTGCCTCCCTGCACGTTTGTTGTCTCCCTGCACGTTTATTGTCTCCCTGCACGTTTGTTGCCTCCCTGCACGTTTGTTGTCTCCCTGCACGTTTGTTGCCTCCCTGCACGTTTGTTGTCTCCCTGCACGTTTGTTGTCTCCCTGCACGTTTGTTGCCTCCCTGCACGTTTGTTGTCTCCCTGCACGTTTGTTGCCTCCCTGCACGTTTGTTGTCTCCCTGCACGTTTGTTGTCTCCCTGCACGTTTGTTGCCTCCCTGCACGTTTGTTGTCTCCCTGCACGTTTGTTGCCTCCCTGCACGTTTGTTGTCTCCCTGCACGTTTGTTGCCTCCCTGCACGTTTTTTGTCTCCCTGCACGTTTGTTGTCTCCCTGCACGTTTGTTGTCTCCCTGCACGTTTGTTGCCTCCCTGCACGTTTGTTGTCTCCCTGCACGTTTGTTGTCTCCCTGCACGTTTGTTGTCTCCCTGCACGTTTGTCTCCCTGCACGTTTGTTGTCTCCCTGCACGTTTGTTGTCTCCCTGCACGTTTGTCTCCCTGCACGTTTGTTGTCTCCCTGCACGTTTGTTGTCTCCCTGCACGTTTGTTGCCTCCCTGCACGTTTGTTGTCTCCCTGCACGTTTGTTGCCTCCCTGCACGTTTGTTGTCCCTGCACGTTTGTTGTCTCCCTGCACGTTTGTTGCCTCCCTGCACGTTTGTTGTCTCCCTGCACGTTTGTTGTCTCCCTGCACGTTTGTTGCCTCCCTGCACGTTTGTTGTCTCCCTGCACGTTTGTTGTCTCCCTGCACGTTTGTTGTCTCCCTGCACGTTTGTTGTCTCCCTGCACGTTTGTTGTCTCCCTGCACGTTTGTTGTCTCCCTGCACGTTTGTTGTCTCCCTGCACGTTTGTTGCCTCCCTGCACGTTTGTTGTCTCCCTGCACGTTTGTTGTCTCCCTGCACGTTTGTTGCCTCCCTGCACGTTTGTTGTCTCCCTGCACGTTTGTTGTCTCCCTGCACGTTTGTTGTCTCCCTGCACGTTTGTTGTCTCCCTGCACGTTTGTTGTCTCCCTGCACGTTTGTTGTCTCCCTGCACGTTTGTTGTCTCCCTGCACGTTTGTTGCCTCCCTGCACGTTTGTTGTCTCCCTGCACGTTTGTTGCCTCCCTGCACGTTTGTTGTCTCCCTGCACGTTTGTTGTCTCCCTGCACGTTTGTTGTCTCCCTGCACGTTTGTTGTCTCCCTGCACGTTTGTTGTCTCCCTGCACGTTTGTTGCCTCCCTGCACGTTTGTTGTCTCCCTGCACGTTTGTTGTCTCCCTGCACGTTTGTTGTCTCCCTGCACGTTTGTTGTCTCCCTGCACGTTTGTTGTCTCCCTGCACGTTTGTTGTCTCCCTGCACGTTTGTTGTCTCCCTGCACGTTTGTTGTCTCCCTGCACGTTTGTTGCCTCCCTGCACGTTTGTTGTCTCCCTGCACGTTTGTTGTCTCCCTGCACGTTTGTTGTCTCCCTGCACGTTTGTTGTCTCCCTGCACGTTTGTTGTCTCCCTGCACGTTTGTTGTCTCCCTGCACGTTTGTTGCCTCCCTGCACGTTGTCTCCCTGCACGTTTGTTGTCTCCCTGCACGTTTGTTGTCTCCCTGCACGTTTGTTGTCTCCCTGCACGTTTGTTGTCTCCCTGCACGTTTGTTGTCTCCCTGCACGTTTGTTGTCTCCCTGCACGTTTGTTGTCTCCCTGCACGTTTGTTGCCTCCCTGCACGTTTGTTGTCTCCCTGCACGTTTGTTGTCTCCCTGCACGTTTGTTGCCTCCCTGCACGTTTGTTGTCTCCCTGCACGTTTGTTGTCTCCCTGCACGTTTGTTGTCTCCCTGCACGTTTGTTGTCTCCCTGCACGTTTGTTGTCTCCCTGCACGTTTGTTGCCTCCCTGCACGTTTGTTGTCTCCCTGCACGTTTGTTGTCTCCCTGCACGTTTGTTGCTTCCCTGCACGTTTGTTGCCTCCCTGCACGTTTGTTGTCTCCCTGCACGTTTGTTGCCTCCCTGCACGTTTGTTGTCTCCCTGCACGTTTGTTGTCTCCCTGCACGTTTGTTGTCTCCCTGCACGTTTGTTGTCTCCCTGCACGTTTGTTGCCTCCCTGCACGTTTGTTGTCTCCCTGCACGTTTGTTGTCTCCCTGCACGTTTGTTGTCTCCCTGCACGTTTGTTGTCTCCCTGCACGTTTGTTGCCTCCCTGCACGTTTGTTGTCTCCCTGCACGTTTGTTGCCTCCCTGCACGTTTGTTGTCTCCCTGCACGTTTGTTGTCTCCCTGCACGTTTGTTGCCTAGCTGCACGTTTGTTGTCTCCCTGCACGTTTGTTGACTCCCTGCACGTTTGTTGTCTCCCTGCACGTTTGTTGCCTCCCTGCACGTTTGTTGTCTCCCTGCACGTTTGTTGTCTCCCTGCACGTTTGTTGTCTCCCTGCACGTTTGTTGCCTCCCTGCACGTTTGTTGTCTCCCTGCACGTTTGTTGTCTCCCTGCACGTTTGTTGTCTCCCTGCACGTTTGTTGTCTCCCTGCACGTTTGTTGTCTCCCTGCACGTTTGTTGTCTCCCTGCACGTTTGTTGTCTCCCTGCACGTTTGTTGTCTCCCTGCACGTTTGTTGCCTCCCTGCACGTTTGTTGTCTCCCTGCACGTTTGTTGTCTCCCTGCACGTTTGTTGTCTCCCTGCACGTTTGTTGTCTCCCTGCACGTTTGTTGCCTCCCTGCACGTTTGTTGTCTCCCTGCACGTTTGTTGTCTCCCTGAACGTTTGGTTGAAAACTTGATCATTACCTGAAGTTTACCTGGAGAGGGTTTCGGGGGTCAACGCCCCCGCGGCCCGGTCTGAGACCAGGCCTCATGGTGGATCAGGGTCTGATCAACCAGGCTGTTACTGCTGGCTGCACGCAAGCTGACTACGAACCATAGCCCGGTTGGTCAGGTACTGACTTTAGGCGCCTGTCCAGTGCCTTCTTGAAGACAGCCATGGGTCTATTGGTAATCCCCCTTATGTATGCTGGGAGACAATTGAGCAGTCTTGGGCCCCTGACACTTATTGTGTTGTCTCTCAATGTACTCGTGGCGCCCCTGCTTGTCATCGGGGAAATGTTGCATCTCCTGCCGAGTCTTTTGCTTTCATAAGGAGTGACTTTCGTGTGCAGGAAAATCTCACTCCATATAGTCTCGTATAATAGTCATAATCATCTTATCAGTTTTATTTCCACCAAATGGCAGAACATCTGCACACACCTAGGGGCATTCGGTATTTAATTTTATCAATATCCAACTCATTGGAAGAAAACAAGGTCCACCTTTCATCGATTCCTCATACTCAAGTAAGAATGGTCACAAAAGCATGGCTGGAACTATTCACAGACAACCCCCACTTATGAGAAAACTTTCGATAATTCAGTCCATCCTTAATCATTATCGAGATACATCAGTGATAAAATTCAATTTGGTAATTATTCTCTTACTCTTGATGGTTCCTTGATGTGTTGTCTTAAGAACATTCTACATTGAACATTAAAATGGTATAAAATACCGACAGGTTGTTAGGTAAGACACATATGCAACAGTTAGGTATCTTTATTATGAAACGTTTCGCCTACACAGTAGGCTTCTTCAGTCAAGTACAGAAAAGTTGAAAGAAGCAGAAGATACTTGCTTGAAGACGATGTAATCAGTCCATCACCCTTAAAGTTTTGAGGTGGTCAGTCCCTCAGTCTGGAGAAGAGCATTGTTCCATAGTATGAAACAATATTGTTTCATACTATGGAACAATGCTCTTCTCCAGACTGAGGGACTGACCACCTCAAAACTTTAAAGGTGATGGACTGATTACATCGTCTTCAAGTATCTTCTGCTTCTATCAACTTTTCTGTACTTGACTGAAGAAGCCTACTGTGTAGGCGAAACGTTTCATAATAAAGATACCTAACTGTTGCATATGTGTCTTACCTAACAACATTCTACATTGTTGAGCCAAGAAGCTTGTTCCTCCACGTCTCTGTACAGATAGTTAATTTCACCAAAGGTGAAGTCACCTTCGATCATTAGCTTAGCTTTAGCCCTATTTGCTGCTAGAGAACTTTTTTTCAGTGTTTTATCATGGCAGTTTTTCAACTCTTTCTGTCATAGCTTTATTGGGTCTTCTGTTGCTTCATTGTAAGTTGTACACAACAGCCACAAAATCCCTCGGAGAAATCATTGCAGTCTGGACTGTCATCTCTTCAGACCTCCAGCCATCCTGAATGATGCGTGGGGAGATGTTATTTGGGTTGTGGGTGAAAGGGCATGAACAGTGTGCGAGTATGGGGTGATGGTTGAAAACTAATGGTTAGGGCATCTGAGAAATAAATAGGCTGGAAAGTTATGCATGTGGTTGAGGACTCAGAAAATACTTTGGTTGGTTGAGAAGAAGAGGAGTGATGAGATCATTTGCATAAACTAATTGTCTTTTCATAGGGTCTGGCATGCCTTTGCCCTTCCTTTAAGTGTCAATTGTTACTTCTTGAACTGGTTGTAAACAGTATAGTTTATAGACAAGATGTGGATAAAGACACTTAGGTGCTTTTCAGGATAATTATTAAAAGAAACGTTTCACTAAGAGTGAGTTCTTCAGCCCTAAAGACTGAAAAAGCTACTCGAGGTAAAGCATTTATTTTAATGAATGTTTTGAATGGTACATTTGTGGCTTTATCCACATATTCCTAAATTACTTGCTTGATTCCCATATCATCTATGATATATGCTCTCTTGCCATCTAAGCCAACCTTTATAACGAGTTCGTTAGTAATTGCTGACCTCTCTTTGAGTCTCTCCTGCTGATCTTGAGTCTTCATCTCTGAATCTTAATTAGTACCCACAGGATGGGTATGGAGTGCATAATATAGATATTAAACTAAACTAACTGGATCCTAATTCTGACTACAGCGGTGATTTTCGGTTTACACAGAGGGTCAGTAATCCAGCATAACCCAAGAAAATAAGTGGTTTATTTTCATTGCGTTCTCCTGAATCTCTCTCAGGGTGTGACCCACTACAGTCGGCCGACACCCAGACACTGCTAGGTGAACAATAGCATCAGGTATAAGGAAACATGCCGAACCTTACCACTCGTTTCTGGAATTGAAGCCGGGTCCTCTAGATGTGAGCTGGAGGTACTAACACTTGAGTTACTACACAGGGGTGGGAAACAGGAGGGAAAACCCTCTAGCAGTATTTCTTATCTTCACAATAATTCACAGAAGGGGATGAGATTTGAACCCATAGCAAGCCAGGTTTAAAACTAGTAGGCCAGTGCATTAATAATTATACCAACTTGGCCAAAGATTTATCAAGCTATGTATATTTCTATACTAGGAAAATTAGCATCTGCCCCACTGTGATGACAATACAGGTTACCACAAACGAATTTCACACTAACATGCAAAGCCGTTGTCAACGACTCGGGAATCCATTAACAATAATCACAGTAATTCCAGGAGTATTTTCAACAACTGCATACATAAGGAGGATTAATAACAAAAAAGGCACAATACCGTGACTGGAACGATACACAAATAACCCACACATAGAAGAGAGGCGCTTACGTGCGGGTTATTTGTATATAAGGAGGATTACCAACAGACCCCTGGCTGTCTTCAAGAAGGCGCTGGACAGGTATCTAAAGTCAGTACGTACCTGACCAGCCAGGCTGTGGTTTGTACTACAGTTTGAGTGCGGCCACCAGTAACAGCCTGGTTGATCAGGCCCTGATCCACTGCGAAGCCTGGTCATGGACCGGGCCGCGGGGGCGTTGACCCCCGAAACCCTCTCCAGGTATACTCCAGGTAGAATCATCGTCTTGCGGTTCGCCAGTGAGATGGCTTTACACGACTGGATCAGTCAGTCGAATCAGAGAACAGGAAGTTGAATGACTGTTCTGATCGCTAAGTTTATGTAAGTGACGTATTCATTTCGTTCTGTGGTCTACCATTAAGTAATAATGCCCCCCCCCCCACCAAAAGGATAATGTGACCACTGAGCGGATTATATGGCAGATGGCTGTCAGGTGATTTTTCCCTGAAAAATGAAAAATTAACCAGGCTCGGGTGCTCAAACGAATGTAGCCGCGGTAAGCCATTGGTCGTTGTTGCTATGGCTCACTGTAGGGTCAATGGCTGCCCCCAACCTTTCCATCTGTATTCCCGAGCCACCATCCCATTCCCAGTTGCATTTGCCATGGGTTACTTTGTGTCGCGACCCTGACAGAGGGCCGGCACCACTGACTGGACCACCTTATGGCAATGACCATTGTCTTAAGAATATACCACTAACATCTCATTTGGGCTAAATAAGCAACTTGAGTATATTGGTGCCTCTTATCAACCAAGCAAGATCGCTGAAAAATCATATTTTAATATTATTATTAAATGAAGACAAATTCGTCAGTTTTAATGCCCTGCTTGGTGGGACATCCTGTGAGATGGTGAAGCCTAAGTAACAGTGACTCCAGCCCTGCTGGAGCGGTACCTACACAGCTGCAGTAGCTACTGAACATATACCTGAAAGGCATTTCGAGGGTCAACGCCCCCGCGGCCCGGTCCGTGACCAGGCCTCCTGGTGGATCAGAGCCTGATCAACCAGGCTGTTGCTGCTGGCTGCACGCAAACCAGCGTACGAGCCACAGCCCGGCTGGTCAGGAACCGACTTTAGGTGCTTGTCCAGTGCCAGCTTGAAGACTGCCAGGGGTCTGTTGGTAATCCCCCTTATATATGCTGGGAGGCAGTTGAACAGTCTCGGGCCCCTGACACTTATTGTATGGTCTCTTAACGTGCTAGTGACACCCCTGCTTTTCATTGGGGGGATGTTGCATCGTCTGCCAAGTCTTTTGCTTTCGTAGTGAGTGATTTTCGTGTGCAAGTTCGGTACTGGTCCCTCTAGGATTTTCCAGGTGTATATAATCATGTATCTCTCCCGCCTGCGTTCCAGGGAATACAGTTTTAGGAACCTCAAGCGCTCCCAGTAATTGAGGTGTTTTATCTCCGTTATGCGCGCCGTGAAGGTTCTCTGTACATTTTCTAGGTCAGTAATTTCACCTGCCATCATGGACTTGGCCTCCCTAGTTTTGAAGGTTCTCATTATCCATCCTGTCATTTTTCTAGCAGATGCGATTGATACAATGTTATGGTCCTTGAAGGTGAGATCCTCCGACATGATCACTCCCAGGTCTTTGACGTTGGTGTTTCGCTCTATTTTGTGGCCAGAATTTGTTTTGTACTCTGATGAAGATTTAATTTCCTCGTGTTTACCATATCTGAGTAATTGAAATTTCTCATCGTTGAACTTCATATTGTTTTCTGCAGCCCATTGAAAGATTTGGTTGATGTCCGCCTGGAGCCTTGCAGTGTCTGCAATGGAAGACACTGTCATGCAGATTCGGGTGTCATCTGCAAAGGAAGACACGGTGCTGTGGCTGACATCCTTGTCTATGTCGGATATGAGGATGAGGAACAAGATGGGAGCGAGTACTGTGCCTTGTGGAACAGAGCTTTTCACCGTAGCTGCCTCGGACTTTACTCTGTTGACGACTACTCTCTGTGTTCTGTTAGTGAGGAAATTATAGATCCATCGACCGACTTTTCCTGTTATTCCTTTAGCACGCATTTTGTGCGCTATTACGCCATGGTCACACTTGTCGAAGGCTTTTGCAAAGTCTGTATATATTACATCTGCATTCTTTTTGTCTTCTAGTGCATTTAGGACCTTGTCGTAGTGATCCAATAGTTGAGACAGACAGGAGCGACCTGTTCTAAACCCATGTTGCCCTGGGTTGTGTAACTGATGGTTTTCTAGATGGGTGGTGATCTTGCTTCTTAGGACCCTTTCAAAGATTTTTATGATATGGGGGATGTTGCATCACCTGCCGAGTCTTTTGCTTTCGTAGGGAGTGATTTCGGTGTGTAGATTTGGGACTAGTTCCTCTAGGATTTTCCAAGTGCATATTATCACGTATCTTTCTCTCCTTCATTCCGAGGAGTACAAACAGGTCGAGGGCCTTCAACCGTTCCCAGTAATTTAGGTGCTTTATGGCACTCATGCATGCAGTCTAGGTTCTCTGTATAGTCTCCAGGCCTGCAATTTCGTCTACCTTGAAAGGGGAGCTGTTATTATACAACAATAGTGGAATGCTTGATATCCTCATCGCCCTTTTGAAGTCACCCAGTTTAGGCTGTTAGATTTCATTAACTCCTATGAAACCCAATCTTTGTGATGGTGTATGACAGAAACAACTAGCTTTTGCTCAGCATTGTAACTGTGTAAATATCAATGTACTGCAGTTGTATCGAATCAAGTAAAAAAAAAAAAAGAAGCAACATATACTGAGAAAATAATTTAAGGACACGAATGCGACACAGCACGTTATATTAAGAGACGTTTTGCCCACCTTGGGGAAGGTCTTTCTCAATCATTAGTTTGATAATGCCACCAGTGAACGAAACGTCTCTTAATAAAATGCTAAGTGAACATTAAAATGGTATAAAATACCGACAGGTTGTTAGGTAAGACACATATGCAACAGTTAGGTATCTTTATTATGAAACGTTTCACAATAAAGATACCTAACTGTTGCATATGTGTCTTACCTAACAACAAAATGCTAAGTGTTGCATACTGGATAATGTACAGAGAACCTTCACGGCACACATAACTACGATAGAACACCTAAATTACTGGGAATGGTTGAAGTTCCTTGACTTGTATTCTCCGAAACGCAGGCGAGAAAAGATACATGATAATATACACTTGGAAAACCCTAGAGGGATTAGCAACAAATTTGCACACGAAAATCACTCCCTACGAAAGCAAAAGACTCGGCAGGAGATGCAACATTCCCCCAATGAAAATCAGGGGCGCCACGAGTAAGCTAAGAGACAACACAATAAGTGTCAGGGGCCCAAGACTGTTCAATTGCCTCCCAGCATACATAAGGGGGATTACCAACAGACCCCTGGCTGCCTTCAAGAAGGCACTGGACAAGCACCTTAAGTCAGTAACTGACCAGCCAGGCTGTGGTTCGCACGTCAGTTTGCGTGCGGCCAACAGTAACAGCCTAAATGATCAGGCCCTCACCCATTACGAGGCCTGGTCACAGACAGGGCCGCGGAGGTGTTGACCCCCGAAATCCTCTACAGGTATACTCCGGATATACGTATCTAATAAACAGTTCTGGCACGTATTCTGATGTAAATTTTTGGAATAAATATGGTAAGCCAGTGTTCATACATCCTCTCGGTCTGGCAGGCAAATAAAAATTCGTAGACTACCTCTAGGTCTCTTATAATAAAAAATAATAATATAACATATGAAAGAGAATGATCAGTGCATCCGAAAATGGGTTCTACAATTCACTTAAGTTATATTTTTTAATTGTAATTTGTATTTGTTTATCTCGGCAATGACTGGAAGACCGTGGTCAATGAAAGCTCTACCCAAGGTCGAGGTTGTGTACTCAGGTCACCCATTTAGTTGCTAGTCAAACCTATCGATCCTTAACTGGACTAGTCACGTATATTATAAGCTGCGTCTGACTTATCGATCAAGAGATCTAACATTTTTCTCAAAATAATACATACTGAAAAAATATCAGACTGGTGGTACCATCAACTGGCCATATTTGCAACCACAACATCCGGCCTCCACCTGTGAGTTCTTAGACATGAATTCCTTAGTTATTTCTTTAATCCGAATTGACCAACTCCAAAATACATATCTGTTACTAGGTGAACAAGGGCAGTAAATGTAACGAGACTTGTCCACAGCCCATAGGTCTCATAAAGATAATCTTTATTTCTACCAGTACATGTACAAGGTATACAGGTCTAGCTGACATCAATGACATACTACTATATAGAAAGCCCCTTGTTATGCTGAGTATTTCGGGCAAATTAGGTTAATTTTGTCCCAGGATGCGACCCACACCAGTCAACTAACACCCATGTACCTATTTTAATGATAGGTGAACATGGACAACAGGTTTCTTAAGGAGAAACGTCCTAATGTTTCCACCCGTACCGGGGATCGACCCCGGACCTCAGTATGTGAGCTAAGTGCGCTAGTAATTGAGCTATGAGTCCTGTTTTAAAATATTTCTTTATATTTTTCTCGTTAAGGTTCAAGTTAACAACTTTAAACATGGAAAAAAATATTTGTGGGGTTGTGGGGAGGAAAATTATTATTTTTTTTTTTTGGGGGGGGAGGAATGATATGCGACGTCATATAAATATAATACAGCTAGTTAAATGTCAGATAGCTTTATTATAGAAAAATACACGATAAAATTTTATAACGTGCAGGAAGTGGGAAGAAATCACGTTTGATTCAAGAAAGGGAAGTGTATCTTCAATTCCTCGGATCAAGGGCCCTTCACTAGCATCAAGGTACCCCACCCCCTTTGAAATAAACAATACAATTAAGTAGGTACGATAGAAAGGACATATGATATCGGCAAGTGCATAATTTATAGAGAATAGGCCTGCTGTAGGCCTACTCTTGGTGGCAGTATATATATTCCCCGGGGACGAAGATTGGAATTTTTAGTCGGGAGGGAAGAGAGAGGGGAATATCTAACTTCTGGTTATGAAGGGGGAGAGGAGGGGTGTATCTAGCTTCTAGTTGTGAGGAGGAAGGGTGGAATATTTAGCTTCTAGTTGTGAGGAGGGGGGTGGAATATTTAGCTTCTAGTTGTGAGGAGGGGGTGGAATATTTAGCTTCTAGTTGTGAGGAGGGGGGTGGAATATTTAGCTTCTAGTTGTGAGGAGGGGGGTGGAATATTTAGCTTCTAGTTGTGAGGAGGGGGGTGGAATATCCAGCTTCAAGTTGTGAGGAGGGGGGTGGAATATTTAGCTTCTAGTTGTGAGGAGGGGGTGGAATATCCAGCTTCATATTGTGAGGAGGGGGTGGAATATCCAGCTTCATATTGTGAGGAGGGGGTGGAATATCCAGCTTCATATTGTGAGGAGGGGGTGGAATATCCAGCTTCATATTGTGAGGAGGGGGGTGGAATATCTAGAAGCTGTGATGAGTAGAAAGGGTGGAATATTTAGCTTCTAGTTTGGAAGGGAACGAGGAGTGGAATATCTAACTTCTAGGTTTGTAAGAGGTAGTGAGTGCACCTTCACACGGCCACGGGGGGAGGGAAGGGGGACGGGGGGGACTTACTCACCTTGGCCTTGGTGTTAACCATAATGTTGCCACCACAATACATTCATCCAAAATTACCTCCCATCGACGATATATAATAGTTTATACACAATTACTCTTTTACTTGAGGTTAACGTCATGATTCGGTGTAGTTTCTACCGCTGTCTGGAAGTGAGATGATCTAAATGATGACAAATATATTACATTCGAGAGGAAATATATGTATGGATGATAAGACACTTTTTTCTTGAGTACAAGATAGATTTGTGTATTAGTCAGTTTGAGTGAGATAATTTACCCTGCCTTGGATTCATGGGTTTGAAGAAAATAGTAAAACTATGTAATGCTGTAACGAACTTTAGAGGTTTCCGTAGCAGAAAGACAAAGTTCGCAGCTGACACTGACAGTTCGAGGAAGGTATAATGACCGATGCTCTCCCAGGTATAGATTAATTCGCGTTTTTTCATTAAGCTTCGTCTTTTTACAAATGTTCACTCAAAAACAACTTTGATACATGTAGAATTACACATTTGGACTATTATATTGTGCTTGTTTAGTGTGAAACATCATTGGTTCATAAGTATATATTATATTCCAGTTTATAGTTTTCAGTTATATATTATCATGTATGACTCACTTACCCTTAGGCAAGAAAGTAATCCATGTTTTGAAATTATTGAAATATACAATAAAGTCCTTTAAAACAACATTTGCCTGTATCTTAACACTACTAAGATAATTAGAGTATACAAAAGTGTTGTCGAACGAGATTTAATATTGAAAAATAATTTTCATTCAGAGTGGCGGAGGAAGAGGAAGGTGGCGGTGCTGCGTCTCTCAGCTTGGCGCCAGTGACAAAATATTACTATTATATCCTCGATTTTTACACATAAAAGACTATGATTGTTGCCATTTTTTATTTGAAGCGGGATAAAAAAAATTAACTGTTTTCTGCATGAGTTATATTTCAACATACGAGATGAAATGAGCAGTAAGAAGAGAAACAATAAGATAAATGGGTGGGTATGTTCGCTTTACAGGTAACTCCAATGACAGCAATAAGTACCGAGAGATTGGCTGCTGTTGAAAGTTTATAGAGGGCGGGAGTGGCGTGTACAACAAATAAGCATCGTTAGCTATGTCTTCTGCCTCCGAACATATTTCCATTATGTATATTTTCTGAGTGTACCGGCGACAAGGGTTTGGATTTCTTATTTCTAGCGTCAATGTCCGATTATTATTCAAGGTAAAACTTTTTCGCCAGTGTTGTTTTGTCGGTTCGGGGGCTCATACGTGTTTGTTGCGGATTCCTCACTACTTGATTGGTTTATTAAGTCGAGTTTCAGTCCACCGACACAATGTTAAAATTTATGAAACACCAACAAAAAATCAGTCCGGAACGAATACAGAAGCAAAAGGAATTATTCGCATTTAACCAGGTGAGTAACTGGTCATTCATTAAAAGTTTGTGTTGGTCATGTAGGGGCAGCGGGGTGAGGCATGATGCCCAGGTGAACCATTCTTTGCCTTTATACATGTCCCACTGGCTATAGAATAAATATTTAAGGTTTATTATATGAAGAATTCATTGAAAACCTTTGGTTACCCTCAGGATTCTTTGTTGTCATAATATACTTTGTTCATTCTCTCACTTGCAAAGCAGTTTTCGCAGCTTAAAATTAATGTACGACCATTGAGAGTTAAACGTTTAAATTGATTTCTGTTATTAGCTAGGAATTATTTGAATAATTAACATCTACTAAAAATGAATAAGGTTAAAAATTTGGACGGCCTCAATCCATGAACCAGATCCCTAAGAAGAACTTGTAAGTGTACTTCTCTTGCTATTTTCGTGGCAAAATACTTTTCTATTTGATCACTGTTCTACAGTTTCATGGATTTTGTGTACTGCTAGCTATTAAACTAAATATCTGTGGTGCTGTGAAAGCTAATAAAAAATTATTTAAATATAGCTTAACATTAAGATTAGTATATAGATGTGCAGATTCACTGCTCATATGATTTAAAATAATGTCGCTTTTGTTACCCTATATAAGGATTTAGCTCTTTCTGTCAGTTTATAATAACAGAAATAGTGTTATAGTAGTGATTACAGTAGTAGCTAGCAATTTGAATAAATGCAGAAATCAACATTGCTTGGTAATACATATGGAAGTATATTAAAGGTTACTGACAGTGAAATTGGGTAGTGGCCATTTAGTGAGTTTATTTATATTTTATAGAGGTTAGATTGGGTTGGGCTAAGCTGCATTAGCCTATAATGAATGACATGTTTCGCAGTGTGGTTCAGTGTCAATTTATGTTTGTGCAGCCGTCTGCCAGTCAAATAGCCTTTGTCAGTCTGTATTAACAGCTCTATTTAACTTTATGGGAAAACTCATGATTGTATGCTTACAGTATCAGGTGATGTCACTGACCTTGAGTCCTTGATGTCAGGCAGTAGATTTGGTGATGCTAAAATATGACCACAGGTTATCCAGCAATATCATTATTTAGGCAAATTTTAGGTTATGTTAGATTAGTGCTTCCCAATTATTTTACTAAATTTAAGTATGTGAGAATTCTCTGCCATTAGGAAAATACCAAAGACTTCTGACCAGTTAGTCATTTGGGAATGTTGGCATGATAACCAAACCTAATTTAATTCTGAATGACTGACAGGTGTTTGTTAAAAGGTATATTAATCATAATTTTTTGGAAATGTTAATATGCAATTGAGCAAGTAAACAAGAACTCCAGAGTCATAGTAGCTTAAAAAAGTGGCTGCTGTATACCTGTGGTTTACCTGTTCCATGCAAAATTTCTTGGCAGTGAATATAATGCTGTATCTGGCATATAATAGAAATTATTATTTAGAAGCATGTGACTTGCCAGACCATGTCTCGGGCAAGAGACATGGTCTGGCAAGTCTGGATCTTGTGATGCTGCTTCAATGACATGAGATCAGAGTTGTCCGAGGAGACAGACAGCAGTAAATTTGATCTCTAAACTAAACAATTAACAGCTTCACAAAAAGTGAAGCTGTTGAGTGTTTTATGTTATATACTATATGACATCAACAAAACTTTCATTGGGGCAAAAAATATGTTGAATGAAGCCTACCAATTTTTGGGCATACTATATGCTATCAAGAGTCATTTGGCTGTGAGCCCCTAAATAATAATAATAATAATAATAATAATAATAATAATAATAATAATAATACAGGTTAACCATCACTAATCTGGCATCATCGGGACCTGTAGGGTGCTGGATTAGTGATTTTGCCAGATTACAGAGTGGATACAGAGCAATATTTACGCATCGGTGATTTCACCCACTTTCCACCCTATTTCTGGCCCATTCCCTTGTTCCAGTCTACCAAACTCATAGCTATTTTGCTAGTATTCTTTCTGTTCTGTTGACTGCATACAAGAAACTGCCTATTTACCTATTTCAACTACCCAATAGTGACCAGAAATCAGTAATTTGGCCAATTTCACACATGCAAATTTCAAAATAGGGTCCAGAATAAACAATGCAGACATTCCAGGCACTAAAATATTTTCTCTGTTAACTAGTCATGTCCCCAGGCCCCTTTTATATTTTTATTCACACAAAAAATAGATTTACTGTTATGCAGACTGTGTTATTGCAATATTTGTATAAATAATGTCAGCCTATTCATGATTGTGTATTAGACTGGCTAGTTGAACACGTATTGGATGGTGACATCATTTGTTTACTCTTAAACATCGGCAAAAATTGAACATTTCCACTAATTTGAGCTCAGTTTCAAATCATATCAATTTCTGTAATATATCTTCCATTCTGTCAAATGAAACCTAAAAATCGAGAGTACAACCATAAAAACACATGAAAATACACTGCAAAATTGCTGTTTTACACCAAAAACATCGTTGCCGTTTTTTCTCATTTTGCGCTGCATGTTGCAGGATTTTTTTATGTAGTGCACACTTACCATACAGCGCTGTTCTTTCATATGTATTCCCAAATTTACTGGTCACAGCTTATCTGAGTGAGCTGAGCTCATGGGGACTGACAGTGGCTTGAAAAACCACCATATCTTTTCTGGACAATGTACTGTATATGTGCTTTACACATGTACAGTACGTACATTGCTAAACACAGGCAGGCCCCTCTTTACAGCGCTTCGCTTTACAGCGTTTTGCTAATGCAGCAGTTTTTAATTATACCCATTCTTCATTTATTCAGACTTTCTACAGCAATAATAATATCTTTATTTCTACAAGTACCTGTACAAGGTATACAGGCCAAACTGACATCATTGACATACTATTACATAGAAAGCCGCTTGTTATGTAGAGCGTTTCAGGGAAATTAGGTCAGTTTTGTCTCAGGATGTGACCCACACCAGTTGACTAACTCTCAGGTACCCATTTTACTGATGGGGAACATAGACAACTGGTGTAAAGAAGCATGCCCAATGTTTTGTACATAGCTATAAGCTATGTACAAAAATATTTTAAGGTAAGTAATGTGTGTACTGTATATGCATGTTTTAGACCTAGTTCTATTGCTCCCTTAATATTATGATAGTGTAAATATATTATCAGTCTTTTATATGCATTTGAAAGTGAAGAAAGGCTTTGTTTAACTTTACAGCGATTTTCACTTTACAGCAGTAGTCAGGAACCTAACCTGTTGTATAAGCAGGGCCTTCCTGTACCTACATCATGATATCTGTCACAGACTTGTTGCACACACTGACCCATTCATCTTACATGTCATAATCACCTACAGTGTTGTACTGTGCATGTAATAATGTGTTCTGAGTTATCTCCAGTTTTCCTAAGGAAAACTGAAACGGAGACAGACTGTGGTTTGAGTAAACCCTCTTCAGACATCTTGCTCCTTGCCTAACCTATCAGTAGCCACTTAATCGGTTTTGAGAAGCATGAAATATTCATTGACATCTAGCATAAACACAGTATGTCAATTTAGCTGCATATTTGATATTTTATAGTAGACATTAAAGATATTTTCTAATTTCTTAGCTTAATTGGGGGACTGTTAGGTTGTATATGGATTGGGAATTCATATGCAAATGTATTTGACAAGGCACTTAAAATTTAAGTACTATTGTACTGTACCTATGTTTATATTTGTGGATTTGGATTTTCTCTTGCAGATCATGCTTTCTGAAATTGTCTGTTGGGTGATTTAAAAATATTTATCTTGAAGACAGTGGCCCATGGCCTAGTAGGCAACGCTCTTGCTTCACACACACTAAGTATCCATTGTTCAATCCCTGGCAAGGGTGGAAACATTGGGCATGTTTCCTTACACTTGTCCCATTCACCTAGCAAGCAAGTAGGTACCTGGGTGTTAGTCGACTGGTGTGGGTTGCATCCTGGGGGACAAGATTGAGGACCCCAGTGGAAATTAGACAGTCAGCCCCTCAATGATGCACTGCCTTTCTTTTGTTATCCTAGGTGGGTAACCCTCCCAGGCTAAATATCCAAACAAAGTTTTTTTTTTTTTTTTCCCCCAAGAAACCGGCCATATCCAACCAAGGCAGGGTGGCTCAAAAAGAAAAACGAAAGTTTCTCTTTTTAAATTTGGTAATTTATACAGGAGAAGGGGTTACTAGCCCCTTGCTCCTGGCATTTTAGTCGCCTCTTACAACACGCATAGCTTACGGAGGAAGAATTCTGTTTCACTTCCCCATGGAGAAAACAAAATCTTATCTTAAGATATTTTATCACCTAGATTTTTTAATATACATGTACTATACATCTTCATATAGTATGTACATGGTTAGGTAACAGTTGGTAAATGAAGCAAATGTATACCCACTGGTTATTTAATGAAATACAATATTTTAAGCACTTGCTAGTTAAAATTTCCACATTGCATGCAGACGTGCACATGCACACACGCATCCATGGTTCAGTCCCTGGCTGGGTGGAAACATTGTGGTTGTTTCTTTACACCTGCTGTCCCTGTTCACCTCTCAGTAAGTAGGTGGCTGGTGTGAGTTGCATCCTGGGGGACAAGATTGAAGGACTCCAATGAGAATAAGACACTGTCCTCAGTGATGCACTGACTTGTAGGATTATTTTGGATGTCTATCCCTCCAGGTTAAAAGCCTGAAAAAAAATCTTATCTTAATATACCCTTGAAGGGTTTCAAGGATTATCCTTTACATTATCTTCAGATAAGATAAGATTTGTTCAGATTTTTAACCCAGAGGATTAGCCACTCGGGGACTGTCTATCTCGTATCCATTTCCATTGGGGTCTTTCACTCTTGTTCCTCAGGATGTGACCCACACCAGTGGACTAACACCCAAGTACCTGCTTACTGCTGGGTGAACAAGGACCTCAGGTGTATGGAAACACGCCCAATGTTTCCACCCATGCCATGGACTGAATCACAAAAACTCAGCATGTAAGGTGGGATCATAGCCAACTGAATCACAGGACACCTACAGGTGTGAATAACAATAATGTAATGCAGCACATGCCACATTGTTGTAATATCATGGTCCCATAGGAATATAATGCTGAGGCTTTAGAAATGGTACAGGTTTACTTCTTAAATATGTAAACAATAAATTAGAATATTAAAACACTTAAAGGAGCAAAATTTATTATTTATTTATAATAATGCAAGCTTCTATGGGCATTGGGTGTATGAAAAAGGATGAGCCTATATACTGTATTTTAGGTTTAAAATGTTTGATAATTTTTTCAGGTTAAATTAAGTAGGCATTTCTTAGTTCTAAAAGACACTTATCAACATTAGCCACTACTCACCTATTTTTAAATGCAGTGGTCCCTTGAAGTTATGATGGGCTGGACTAGGAAATTTCGAGTTACGATTTGCACTCGTAAAGAAATCTAGTTTTGAGTTACAATGAAAATTTTTAAGTATGATATGCATTTGTGATATAATTACACCATCTTTTGTGCAAAAATTGTGAACAAGCGATACAAGATGCAAAACGACTACGTGGGGAGTTGAAAGATAGCTCTACGTCTTTCGTTTTCCACTCAACACATCAGGAGCTTGCAAATGTTGCAGAAAAGAAAATGTCCAAGCAAATATGATCACAGGAAGCACCTTTGCTCACTCCAGCAATAGCACTGGACCTCCAGCAAAAGCGCTTTCTGTGATCGTATTTGCTTGGACCACCTCCACTTTTCTGCAATATTGCAAGCTCCTGATGTGTTGATTGCAACACGAAGGTTCTAGAGCTATGTTTCAAATCCCCCTGTGGTTGTTTTGCACCATGTTTTGTGTTACAAAGGAATCATGGCCCCTAAAGTGTGCAGTAAACAGGCAATATCTTTGAAGATCAAATAAGAAATTGTGAAATAAAACATTATGCAAGAGTTAGAATTTGTGCATTGGTGCATGAGTATGGCTTTCCACAATTAACTATCTATACTGTTATCAAGCAAAAACACATTTTAAAGGATACTAACCTGGCTGATGAATCTAAGCTAGTGAAAAAAAGGTAGAAAAGTTAGAGATGGAGACTGTTATGGTTAAGAGAGAAGCAGATGAAGGGAGATAGTGCTGCAGATTTCATCTGTGAGCATGCAAGTTCAAAGTACAAGCATACCTTGTTAATATGGCGCTTGCTTTAGAGTCTTCGCTATTACACCCTTTTTAAGCTATATTCGTATTCACGGCTCGTGAAATCATAATGACATGATTGCAAACGAACCACAGTACAGGAGAGAATTGAACTTGTGGCAAGTGAGCCGTAAATCTCCAGGCCAGTGCATAAGCCACTGGGCCAGCTGGCTACATTTGCCACCCCCATGCTGGCTGGAGATTCATTTAAGAAAACTTGCATTTCTGGTCACAGACTCGTGCTAACCTCCCTGTGGTGTATAAATACACAGTAGATCCCCGGTTTTTGTCCTTAATCCGTTCCAGAAGGTCGGTCGAAATCCAAAATGGACGAAAACTGAAGTAATATTTCCCATGAGAAATACTAATGTAAATCCAATTAATCCGTTTCAGACACCCAAAACTGCTAACAAAAAATACATCTTATAGAGAATAGCTATAGTGTTGCAGCTCTTCAGTGGTTAGCTCTTACCTGTGGTCGTCCACCAACTCTTTCACATCCTGGCCACTCACATCCAACCCCATGGACTTCCCCAAAGCCACAATAGATTCCACAACAGGTCTAGGGTTGTCAAATTTACACTAACTTATACGTATTAAGTTAGTAATAGAACTAGGCATTAAAAACACAATAAAAAGTAAAATACATACACAGTATGTACATTCATTACTTAAAATATTTGTAGTCTTAATGTAGGGCTAGAGGTGAGTAGTACTTATTTGTAGGAAGTCAGGTGTAGGTAGCCAGTAGATGTAGGTAGTACATGTGCTATGTAGTCCGCCTGGGCTACATACCTACACCTACGTACCTATTTAATATGGCCCAGAGCCATGTTATTACCATTGACATACCATGTTCACCGAGTTTAATCGTTTCTGACAACTATCTTTAGATGCCATCATAAACATGGGGAGAAGTAATGTATAATTCATGCTGAGAATTGTAAACAAAAGCGTTATGTATGTATTAAGGGTGGTGAATGGGTGAAAGCAGATTCATACATGTTTTCTCTGATGTTAGACCAGAGAAAACATAATGTTTTCCCTCTGTCTGGCTAGCATACCTCCATAGCATATAAACATTGCATGTTTGTATACTATGCAACATGTTTCTTATATAATTTTAAGAAAATATCATAGACTAATTAATGAAAATGTCTATATTAACCTAAAATAAAACATTTAATGTGCCCAAAAGTGATTATTATTAGTATTAGTATCACAAACGTATGAGTAGCCCAGGCAGACATGTCTGATATGGACAATTTCCGAGCTGATGTACAAAACCCAGGGTAAAACTGTGGAAAAGAGTGGTCGAAATCCGAATTGTATGATATCCAGACTGGACGAAAACCGGGGGTCCACTGTACCTAGTTGGATGAATCTTTTTGTAGCCAGCTAGCCCAGTGGCTTATGTGTTGGCCCGGAGTTCTACAACTCAGCGTGAGTTCGATCCCCACCCGTACCATGGTTTATTATTTTCAGCATTTGTTTTGCTCTTAAGATGGTTTTCACCCCCTTTTTTCAAATTTTTATTTATTTGTTTTGCATCGGCTTTTTAAGCCGATGCAAAACAAATAAATAAAATAAATAATGTAAACATGTTTTTAGGCCTTTATATTCACTGGCAAGTGACAAAAGGCTATGATTTGCTTTATGGCAGTGGCCTGGGACCTAACCAGCCATGTTAGTGAGGTATGCCTGTACTATAAAAGTTGCACTTCTGGGGGTTTTGGAACAAATTATCATAAAGCCTTGAATTTAGGGTTTTGAGTTAGGATAGTTTTGAGGTACAATATGTCTAATGGATTGGATTAATGTCATAACTCAAGGGACCACTGTAGATTCTTATTACTTACTGTTAGCTGTGTTAAACATTTGCCTTATAAGTTCATATCCTGTAAATTTTTAAATTGTCTGTTGATTAGGTCTACCTAGAGTGTTCTGAGGCCTGGCTCCAGATCAGGTCTCCTAGTGGATAACCTGATCAATCAGGCTGTTGATACTAATAGCTGCACAAGGTTTGGTGTATGCACCACAACTCGGTTGATCAGAAAATGACTTTAGGAACTTGTTCTGTTTTCTCTTGAAGACAGCTGTGGGTTTGTTGGTAATTTTCCTTGTGTATGAAAGGGGGGGTGGTTTGAAAAGTTTTGGTCCCTTCACCCTAGTTGAGTTTTCCCGTAGGTACTTAGTGTACCTCTGCTTTTTGTTGGGGGTATTTGACACTGTGCCGAGCCTCTTCATGGGAAATGACTTGGGTGTAGACTTGGGACCAGTCCCTTTAGAATTTTCCTGGTGTAGATTATATTTTTTTCATCTAAGTTCCAAATAGTACAGATTAAAAATTGAAGCATTCCCAGTAATTTAGGCGTTTGACTAAACGTATAGTGTACCAGCATCTTTAAAATACCCAAGTATTGTTTCACATTCCTGTGCAGTTTCATGATGTTAACTTGACAAAAGAGAGATCCTACTTTGTAAAGTACATACTGTATATATGTACTGTATGGTGCTGTCTGCTCTTATAATTCACAGAGACCTATGGACCCACTAAACTTGTCTTCTGTATCAGTCAACCAATATTACAGCAGAACAGTTTTTTGCTATACCCTGTATAATGTTGGTTGAATATTTTTCCAAGCCTTAGCTACATCTCAGAGTATGTCTTTAGTTGTGAATTGCTTAAGGAAAGATTATCTAACATGCTTTTTGTTAGCCAGGTTTTGTAAGTAACCTCTACAATAATGGTACTTAAAATCTGGTATTACCCCCTGAGCCATGTGCTGTACAAGTGAAGTTAATGCAGGGCAGATCAGTTGTAAATGTAATAATGCTGAACTATTTTGCAAAGCAGGATAAATCCTGCAAAACATGTTTACTGTCCTTGTGTGTTCCAATACTTCTGAAATTGCTATTATTTGATGGCACAAAATTATGGTCAAACCAGCCTCTAAAAAATCTGCATACCTCCAATTATAACTGTAAGCTTTATATTCAGGAAGGAAAGGGGATGATATACTTTTTAAGTATACTGGAATTCTATTCTTTAACTTCAAATGATTTAGTACAGCATTCATGCACCAATGCAGCAAAGCCAGATACTTCACACTTCTCTGTAGGAGAATATGCACTAGCAAAGAATGCAGTATGAATTAGGTCTCATCAGTGTTGTAAATTACTTGGCACAGTTCTTCAACTAAATCCCTCAGAATATTGTACTCTTTATCATTTGACTACCAGTACATAAACAGACCATTTCTCAACACTTGCATAGTGTGTTTTTAAATTGCATGCTTGAGCTTAAAATTGTAACCAGTAACCATGTATGGGAACTTTATGGGCTCTTTAATAGCCTTTTGGAAAAAATGTGAATTACTTGCTTATATTATGACATCCACTTATTCTCTCTCATCTGCAATGTATCTCACCTTATCCGAGTAGGGCGATAGAGGCTTGGACCTTGGGTAGCTTTAAAAAAGAGATTGGACAAATATATGAGTGGGAGGGGCTGGGTTTGATTGGTGTCGTGGGTAAGGGAGTAAATTCTTGAGTAGCTGTGGATAGTAGTGGTTTTGATAATGACCTGCCTTGTATGGGCCAGTAGGCCTTCTGCAGTGTTCCTCCATTCTTATGTTCTTAATAAAATTTACCAGTAGGTTTGGAAGGGTTCCTTCTTTACAGTTTTCCCCTCTGATATTTTACTCATATGATATTTGTTCTGTCTTTTATGAATTTTTGAAACTGAATTCATAGTTTCATATTTTATCTCTTTGCTTCCCTTGAAATTAGAACTATCTGATTTCTTACTTGAGGATTACAGTAAGTTCCCATATTAGCTAAAGGCAGTTTCATAATTGTTGTTTGTCCTAGACCAGGGGTGGGCAATCTTTTTAACTCCTTGACTGTCGCAACCCCCAATCCTGAGGTGTCTCCTGGTGTCGCAAAATTAAAAAAAAAAAAATAAAATTTCTTATGAAATGATAGAGAATCTTTTCCTGATTGTAATGACACCAAAAAAACGAAATTTGATGGAAAACTGATGGAATTACGCTCTCACGAAGTTAGCGACCTCGGTGATATTTACAAATTGGCGATTTCACCCACTTTGAGCCCTATTTTCAGCTAATTCCATTGCTCCAGTCGACCAAACTCATAGCTATTTCTTTAGAACTTTGTTTTTTCTATCGATTGAGTACAAGAAACTGCCCATTTACCGATTTCAACTACCCAATAACGTGGTCAGAAATTTGCAATTTGGTCAATTTCACGAAAATTAACCCCTTGATTGTTGCAACCCCCAATCCTGAGGTGTCTCCTGGTGTTGCAAAATTAAAAAAAAAAAAAAATTCTTATGATAGAGAATCTTTTCCCAATTGTAATGACACCAAAAAAAACGAAATTTGATGAAAAATTGACGGAATTACGCTTTCGTGAAGTTAGCGACCTCGGCGATATTTACAAATCGGCGATTTCGCCCACTGAGCTCTATTTTCGGCTAATTCCATTGTTCCAGTCTACCAAACTCATAGCTATTTCTTTAGAACTCCGTTTTTTCTATCGATTGAGTACAAGAAACTGCCCATTTACCAATTTCAACTACCCAATAACGTGGTCAGAAATTTGCAATTTGGCCAGTTTCACGAAAACTAAAAAATATGACAATTTCAAAATAAGGTCCAGAATGAACAATGCAGACATTCCTGGCTCTAAAATAACATTTTCTTTGTTCATCAGTCATGTCTCCAGGCCCCTCTGATATTACTCTTGCTTTCTATTTTGAATTTTTATTCAAACAAAAAATAGAAGATTTATTATTATGCAGACTACTGCAATACTGTAATAATTACATAAATAACATCAACCCGTTCATGACTGCATATTAGAATGGCTAGTTGGACATTTATTGGACAATGGCATCATTTGTTTACTTTTGAACATTGGCAAAAATCAAACATTTCCCCTACTTTGAGCTCCATTTCCAGGTTTTTTTATAGTAAAATCAATCAAAATCATCTCTATTTCAATAATATGTTTTCCATTCTATCATATGAGACCAAGAAAACGAGAATACAACCATAAATACTATACGAAAATAGACCACAAAGTCGGCATTTTAATTAAAAAAAACGGTCGGAGTTTTTTTTTCTCATTATGCACTGTGTGCTCCAGGATTTTTTTTATATGGTGCACACTGACCACACAGACCCATTTTCTCACATGTGGGCCTACCAGCTTTCTCCTTCTTGATTTGAAGCCGCTAGAATTTGAGTACAGGAAGGCCCCACTTATACGGCGGGTTAGGTTCCAGGCTACCGCCGTAAAGCGGAAACCGCCGTAAAGTGGAACACCCTTTTTTTCCACTTACAAATGCATACAAACACTAGATAACAAGTTTACACTAACATATATTAAGTTAGCAATAGAACCAGGCATCAAAAAACAATAAAAAAGTACAATACACACATAGTGCACTCATTACTTCCCTTAAAATATTTATAGTCTTAATCTAGGGTGAGACAAGTAGTATTTATTGTAAGAAATCAAGTGTGGTATGTATTGTAATAGCCAGGCTACCTTACCAGGCCACCCCACCCACACATACTATTCTATGATATTTAAGCATCCCAGAGCGATAAAATGTATATACAGTTCACTCATTACTTACCTTAAAATATTTGTAGTCTTAATGTAGGGTCAGGAGTAAGTAAATGAGATAAAACGAATAAATGAGAGAGAGAAAGAATGAGTACATGAGAGGTAACAGGCGCAGAGTTATGTAAACAAACCAGGCTCCCACATCTTATATTTGTTTATTTATTCTATTGTGGGGTGTATTTATCATCTTTTTATGTTATGTATCGTGTTTATTATATAATTTTGAAAAAAATATCATGGCTGGATTAATGAAAATGTGTATATTACCGTAATATACGACATTTAATGAGACTCAGTATTGTTATTATCACCACTTGTGCAAGTCGTCTGCTCACATCTCACATTTGTTTATTTATTCTACTGTGGGGTGTATTTATCTTATTTATATGTTATGCATCGTGTTTATTATATAATTTTGAAAAAAATATCATGGATGGATTAATGAAAATGTGTATATTACCGTAATATACGACATTTAATGAGACTCAGTATTGTTATTATCACCACTTGTGCAAGTCGTCTGCTCACATCTCACATTTGTTTATTTATTCTACTGTGGGGTGTATTTATCTTATTTATATGTTATGCATCGTGTTTATTATATAATTTTGAAAAAAATATCATGGATGGATTAATGAAAATGTGTATATTACCGTAATATACGACATTTAATGAGACTCGGTGACTATTGTTATTATGGCGTCATTTGTGGAAGTCATCTGCTCACATCTCACATTTATGTTTATTTATTCTACTGTGGGGTGTATTTATCTTATTTATATGTTATGCATCGTGTTTATTATATAATTTTGAAAAAAATATCATGGATGGATTAATGAAAATGTGTATATTACCGTAATACACGACATTTAATGAGACTCGGTGAGTATTGTTATTATGGCGTCACTTGTGGAAGTCGTCTGCTCACATCTCACATTTATGTTTATTTATTCTACTGTGGGGTGTATTCATCTTATTTATATGTTATGCATCGTGTTTATTATATAATTTTGAAAAAAATATCATGGATGGATTAATGAAAATGTGTATATTAACGTAATATACGACATTTAAATGACTCGATGTATGTAAGTTTATTTAGGTACAGGTATACATAAGTATAATTATCAGAGTATATATAAAATATGAAATAACTTTTAAAAACATTTGAAATTTTGGAGTTTCCAGACAAAATGGAGAGACTTAGTGCTTACTGAGCTCATGGAGAATGTAAACAAACAGGGTGGGGCACGGTGACCGTATTAGAAAGTCAGGTGGGGGGAGCCGTATAGTGAGTTTTGGTCATAATTTGAAATGTCCGTATTAGCGGAACGCCGTAAAGTGAAACGCCGTAAAGCGGGGCCTTCCTGTATATCTACATCAAACACGGTACCTCGTAAGACGTATATATGTATACAACCGCGACAGTCAAAGGGTTAAAATATATGACAATTTCAAAATAATGTCCAGAATGAACAATGCAGACATTCCTGGCTCTAAAATAACATTTTCTTTGTTCATCAGTCATATCTCCAGGCCCCTCTGATATTACTCATGCTTTCTATTTTGAATTTTTATTCAAACAAAAAATAGAAGATTTACTGTTATGCAGACTACTGCAATACTGTAATAATTGTATAAATAACATCAACCCATTCATGACTGCATATTAGAATGGCTAATTGGACATTTATTGGACAATGACATCATTTGTTTACTCTTGAACATTGACAAAAATCAAACATTTCCCCAACTTTGAGCTCCATTTCCAGGTTCTTTATATAGTAAAACCAACCAAAATCACCTTAATTTCTATAATATGTTTTCCATTTTATCAAATGAGACCAAGAAAAGGAGAATACAACCATAAATACTATACGAAAATAGACCACAAAGTCGGCATTTTAATTAAAAAAACGGTCAGTTTTTTTCTCATTATGCACTACGTGCTCCAGGATTTTTTTATATGGTGCACACTGACCACACAGACCCATTCTCTCACATGTGGGCCTACCAGCTTTCTCCTGCTTGATTTGAAGCGCTAGAATTTATGAGTAGATATACGTCAAACACGGTATCTTGTAAGACATATATATATACGACCAAAACAGTCAAAGGGTTAAGTGTGCATACCAAAGTCAGCCATATCTTTGATACAAAATCTCTGGAAACACATCGGGACTATTTCCCCACTTTTCTTGGAATGGATACATGATAAATGTTGCAATTTTTTTTTGTTTTATGAGGTGAGACCTGAGGTTAGCATGCCAGAAAGAAGCTGTTGGCGTGCCAGGTTTGGCACGCATGCTAAAGGTTGCCCATCCCTACCCTAGACCCTTTCCAGATTTGGAATGCTAAAGAATTAAGCAGCTTTTATGGCAAGTGGGTCAGACACAGTTGAACTGGCACTATCTCGCCCACAAAAAATTCTGAGGGTGAAATAGGGTTATTAAAAACTGGCATAAAGGATGAAACAAATCTACTTTCTGCACCTGCAGTTTGTGGGTATAGTGATGTGAAATTTAAGGCAAATTTTGGGCTCCTGGAATTTCCAAATCATTGGTTTTGGAAACATTTAAATGACAATGCCTTTAAATTATTGTATGGTAATGTAGTTACTGTACTCCTTGGGAAAAAAAAGAACAACTGTACTGCTTAACTAATTGGTAATCATTCATGTAGTCTTTAATATTCTGCACTGCTTATTTGCATGACGTTATACTTACGTATTCACATACATGGAAGGTAAGCAAGTTTATTTAGATACAGGTACACATAAGTACAATTATTATACATAGTTTAACATGTGTAAATTACTTGGGATAACCCCCAAAAAAGTTGGGGTAATTTGTAGGAGGATGGAAGAGAACGTGTGCATGAGGGAGGGAGGAAGAGAATGAGTGTACTATATGAGGAAGGGCAAAAGAGAGAGTATGAGTGAGAAAGAGTGTGAATGTATGAGAGAGGAGTACAAATGGATGCTGAAGGAAGAGCATGACTGTATGCAGGAGGAAGAGCACGACTGTGGGCTGTATGAG
Source organism: Cherax quadricarinatus (assembly GCF_038502225.1). Taxonomy (NCBI): domain Eukaryota; kingdom Metazoa; phylum Arthropoda; class Malacostraca; order Decapoda; family Parastacidae; genus Cherax; species Cherax quadricarinatus. The sequence continues at coordinate 7,929,127 of NC_091304.1, read as the reverse complement.
GAAATGAATAGAGTGTGAGGGAGGAAGGAGAATTTGTATGAAGAAGAAAATTAATGTATGAGGGAGGGAGGAAGAGTGCTTGTATGAGGAACAGATTCCATACATGGGAGGAAGTGAACAGGTGTGAGGAGGAAGGGAATGAATGTGTGACAGGAGGAAGGAGGGTAAAGGGAAAGAGGGTGAGGAGGAAGAAAGAGAATGAATTTACAGTGAAAGTGATGTGTAACAGTGAAGCCATTGTTTTGGCATTGTTTTCTGCTGTCGAGGGATTGTAAGCTTGTGCTGTGAACTGTGAAATACTTTGTATTTGCCTGGTGAGCTGTGATTTTCGCAAATAATCCAAAACTGTATAACTCCTCTGCTTCAACTGCCACATTAAAGTAAAAATTAAATTTATTAATGATAATTATCAAAAGTAAATTCTAGTTGCTTAACCCTGGTGAGTGATTAATCTAGCTCAGGCTGAGGGGAGAGTTGAATGATAGCTCTAGGCCTTTTGTATTGCAATCAACACATCAGGAGCTTGCAGTGTTGCAGAAATGAATAGGAAGTCCAGGTAGATCCGTTCAAGGGAACAACTGTAGCTAGAATGAGATGGCATCAAGCAGACCAGTGCCAGGTGCTTGATGCCATCTCATTCTAGCTAGTCGTTCCCTTTAATGGATCTACCTGGACTTGCTAATCATTTCTGCAACATTGCAAACTCATGATGTGTTGATTACAACACAAAAGGACTAGAACTATCATTCAAGCCCCACAGTTGCTTTGCATCGTGTATTGCTTGTTTGTGATGTTTGCTATATATATATATATATATATATATATATATATATATATATATATATATATATATATATATATATATATATATATATATATATATATATATATATATATATGCAAAACAACCACTCTGAAAGAATAGTTGGGTCGGCGCGCGTCAGGTGTTTAACCGTTGTGGGATCTGATAGTGAGGTGCTGGCCAGACCCCTTATATAGCTTCCTTGGATGCTTTACTTTCATAGTTCCTTGATAATGTGAGTAGTCACGAAAGCGCTTGGAATTTCTCTATTCTTTCAGAGTGGTTGTTTTGCATATTCTGAAATCACCTGTTTACTGTGATCTTATTGCATATATATATATATATATATATATATATATATATATATATATATATATATATATATATATATATATATATATTTATTTATTTTTATTATCACACCGGCCGATTCCCACCAAGGCAGGGTGGCCCGAAAAAGAAAAACTCTCACCATCATTCACTCCATCACTGTCTTGCCAGAAGGGTGCTTTACACTACAGTTTTTAAACTGCAACATTAACACCCCTCCTTCAGAGTGCAGGCACTGTACTTCCCATCTCCAGGACTCAAGTCCGGCCTGCCGGTTTCCCTGAATCCCTTCATAAATGTTACTTTGCTCACACTCCAACAGCACGTCAAGTATTAAAAACCATTTGTCTCCATTCACTCCTATCAAACACGCTCACGCATGCCTGCTGGAAGTCCAAGCCCCTCGCACACAAAACCTCCTTTACCCCCTCCCTCCAACCCTTCCTAGGCCGACCCCTACCCCGCCTTCCTTCCACTACAGACTGATACACTCTTGAAGTCATTCTGTTTCGCTCCATTCTCTCTACATGTCCGAACCACCTCAACAACCCTTCCTCAGCCCTCTGGACAACAGTTTTGGTAATCCCGCACCTCCTCCTAACTTCCAAACTACGAATTCTCTGCATTATATTCACACCACACATTGCCCTCAGACATGACATCTCCACTGCCTCCAGCCTTCTCCTCGCTGCAACATTCATCACCCACGCTTCACACCCATATAAGAGCGTTGGTAAAACTATACTCTCATACATTCCCCTCTTTGCCTCCAAGGACAAAGTTCTTTGTCTCCACAGACTCCTAAGTGCACCACTCACTCTTTTTCCCTCATCAATTCTATGATTCACCTCATCTTTCATAGACCCATCCGCTGACACGTCCACTCCCAAATATCTGAATACGTTCACCTCCTCCATACTCTCTCCCTCCAATCTGATATTCAATCTTTCATCACCTAATCTTTTTGTTATCCTCATAACCTTACTCTTTCCTGTATTCACCTTTAATTTTCTTCTTTTGCACACCCTACCAAATTCATCCACCAATCTCTGCAACTTCTCTTCAGAATCTCCCAAGAGCACAGTGTCATCAGCAAAGAGCAGCTGTGACAACTCCCACTTTGTGTGTGATTCTTTATCTTTTAACTCCACGCCTCTTGCCAAGACCCTCGCATTTACTTCTCTTACAACCCCATCTATAAATATATTAAACAACCATGGTGACATCACACATCCTTGTCTAAGGCCTACTTTTACTGGGAAAAAATTTCCCTCTTTCCTACATACTCTAACTTGAGCCTCACTATCCTCGTAAAAACTCTTCACTGCTTTCAGTAACCTACCTCCTACACCATACACTTGCAGCATCTGCCACATTGCCCCCCTATCCACCCTGTCATACGCCTTTTCCAAATCCATAAATGCCACAAAGACCTCTTTAGCCTTATCTAAATACTGTTCACTTATATGTTTCACTGTAAACACCTGGTCCACACACCCCCTACCTTTCCTAAAGCCTCCTTGTTCATCTGCTATCCTATTCTCCGTCTTACTCTTAATTCTTTCAATTATAACTCTACCATACACTTTACCAGGTACACTCAACAGACTTATCCCCCTATAATTTTTGCACTCTCTTTTATCCCCTTTGCCTTTATACAAAGGAACTATGCATGCTCTCTGCCAATCCCTAGGTACCTTACCCTCTTCCATACATTTATTAAATAATTGCACCAACCACTCCAAAACTATATCCCCACCTGCTTTTAACATTTCTATCTTTATCCCATCAATCCCGGCTGCCTTACCCCCTTTCATTTTACCTACTGCCTCACGAACTTCCCCCACACTCACAACTGGCTCTTCCTCACTCCTACAAGATGTTATTCCTCCTTGCCCTATACACGAAATCACAGCTTCCCTATCTTCATCAACATTTAACAATTCCTCAAAATATTCCTTCCATCTTCCCAATACCTCTAACTCTCCATTTAATAACTCTCCTCTCCTATTTTTAACTGACAGATCCATTTGTTCTCTAGGCTTTCTTAACTTGTTAATCTCACTCCAAAACTTTTTCTTATTTTCAACAAAATTTGTTGATAACATCTCACCCACTCTCTCATTTGCTCTCTTTTTACATTGCTTCACCACTCTCTTAACTTCTCTCCTTTTCTCCATATACTCTTCCCTCCTTGCATCACTTCTACTTTGTAAAAACTTCTCATATGCTAACTTTTTCTCCCTTACTACTCTCTTTACATCATCATTCCACCATTCGCTCCTCTTCCCTCCTGCACCCACTTTCCTGTAACCACAAACTTCTGCTGAACACTCTAACACTACATTTTTAAACCTACCCCATACCTCTTCGACCCCATTGCCTATGCTCTCATTAGCCCATCTATCCTCCAATAGCTGTTTATATATATATATATATATATATATATATATATATATATATATAGCTGTTTATATATATATATATATATATATATATATATATATATACATATATATATATATATATACATATATATATATATATATACATACATATATATATATATACATATATATATACAGTGGACCCCCGGTTAACAATATTTTTTCATTCTAGAAGTATGTTCAGGTGCCAGTACTGACCGAATTTGTTCCCATAAGGAATATTGTGAAGTAGATTAGTCCATTTCAGACCCCCAAACATACACGTACAAACGCACTTGCATAAATACACTTAAATAATTGGTCGCATTGGGAGGTGATCGTTAAGCGGGGGTCCACTGTATTATACATGTATATGTATGTCGTGCTGAATATGTAAAACTGGTCAGTTAGCAAGAACTCATTTAAAATTAAGTCTTTTCTCAAATTTTCTCTTATACGTTTAAAGATATATTTTTTCATTAATAGTTCTTGCTCTTCTTTATTTCCTCTATTCTCCATGGGAAAATGGAAAAGAATCATTCCTCTGTAAGCCATGCATGTCGTATGAGGCAACTAAAATGCCTGGAGCAATGGCTAGTAACCCCTTCTCCTGTTGAAAATACTATATAAAAGAGAAGAAGCAAAATGGGGCATGCCAAACCAGGCATCAGTCCATCAGGGCCGAATAAACTGGGATGCTTGAATGTGCGTGGATGTAGTGCAGATGATAAGAAAGAGATTTTGCTAATGTTATGAAAGAAAAGAAGTTGGATATCCTAGCTCTAAGTGAAACAAAGTTGAAGTGGGTAGGCGATTTTCAGTGAGGAGAAATAAATAGGATTAAGTCAGGAGTATCTGAGAGAGTTAGAGCTAAGGAAGGGGTAGCAATAATGTGTAAGGATCAATTATGGAAGGAGAAGAAGGAATGTAAATGTATAAATTCAAAGATTAAAATAAGGGTAGAATGCAAAAAAAATGGGTCATAATAAGTGTGTATGTACTTGGAGAAGAGAGGAGTGTAGAGGGGAGAGAGAGAGATTTTGGGAGATGTTTAGCAAGTGTGTAAGAACTTTTGAACCAAGTGAGAGAGTAATTGATGTAGGGGACCTAAATGCTAAAGTAAGAGAAACATTTAGAGAGGGTGTGGTAGGTAAGTTTGGGGGTGCCAGGTGTAAATGATAATGGGGGCCCTTTGATTGGACTTTGTTTAGAAAAGGGTTTGGTTATAGCTAATACATATTTTAAGAAAAAGAGGATAAATAAGTATACAAGATGAGTTGTAGGGCGTAATGACTGTTGTACTACGTATTGGTAGATAAAAGACTATTGGGTAGACTTCAGTATGTACATGTTTATACAGGGGCCACAGATATATCAGATCACATTTTAGTTGTAGCTACAGTGAGAGTAAAAGTTAGATGGGATACAAGGAAAATAGAAGCAGCAAGTAAGAGAGAGGTGAAGGTTTGTAAACTACAGGAGGAGGCAGTTAGGATAAGATAGAAACAGCTGTCGGAGGATAGATGGGCTAGTGAGAGTATAGGCAGTGGGGTTGAAGACATATGGGGTAGGTTTAAGAATGTAGTGTTAGTGTTCAGCAGAAGTTTGTCGCTACAGAAAAGTGGGTGCGGGAGGGAAGAACTATTGGTGGAATGATGTAGAGAGAGTAATAAGGGAGAAAAGGTTAGCATATGAGAAGTTTTTACAAGTAGAAATGATGCAAGGAGGGAGGAGTATATATAGAGAAAAAGAGAGGTTAAGAGACTGGTGAAGCAATGTAAAAAGAGAGCAAATGAGAGAGTGGGTGAGATGTTATCAACAAATTTTGTTGAAATTGGAGTAAAATTAATAAGTTGAGGAATCCGAGGGAAGGAATGGATTTGACAGTTAAAAACAGGAGAGGAGAGTTATTAAATGGAGAGTTAGAGGTATTGGGAAGATGGAGGGAATATTTTGAGGAATTGTTAAATGTTGATGAAGATAGGGAAGCTGTGAATTTGTGTATAGGGCAAGGAGGAATAACATCTTGTAGGAGTGAAGAGGAGCAAGTTGTGAGTGTGGGGGAAGTTTGTGAGGTGGTGGGTAAAATGAAAGGATGTAAGGCAGCTGGGATTGATGGGATAAAGATAGAAATGTTAAAAGAAGGTGGGGATATAGTTTTGGAGTGGTTGGTGCTTTTATTTAATAAATATGTATATGGAAGAGGGCAAGGTGTTTAGGGATTGGCAGAGAGCATATATAGTTCCTTTGTATAAGGCAAAAGGGACAAAAGAGAGTGCAACAATTGTAGGGGAATAATTCTGTTGAGTATACCTGGTAAAGTGTATGGTAGAGTTGTTATTGAAAGAATTAAGAGTAAGATGGAGAGGAGGATAGCAGATGAACAAGGAGGCTTTAGGAAAGGTAGGGGGTGTGTAGACCAAGTGTTTACAGTGAAACATAGGTGAACAGTATTTAGATAAGGGTAAAGAGGTTTTTGTGGCATTTATAGATTTGGAAAAAGCATATGACAGGGTGGATACGAGGGCAGTGTGGCAGATGTTGCAAATGTTTGGAATAGGAGGTAAGTTACTGAAAGCAGTGAAGAGTTTTTACAAGGGTAGTGAAGCTCAGGTTAGAGTATGTAGGAGAGAGGGAGATTATTTCCCAGTTAAAGTAGGCCTTAGACAAGATGTGTGATGTCACCATGGTTATTCAATATATTTATAGATGAGGTTGTAAGAGAAGTGAATGCTTGGGTGTTGGGAAGAGGTGTGAGGTTGAGATTAAGAATCTTACACAGAGTGGGAGTTGTCACAGTTGCTCTTTGTGTCAGCATAGTTGCTGATCCCTGTATTCCCAGTATTATATAGCATAGCATATTAGTATCATCCCTGTGCTTTAGACACGAGATCCCTCGTAGGCCTTTGGCTTGGTGTGACGTCATAGGGATACACATGGGCAGTGATCCCCCTGTCCCGTCCTCACTCGGCGGCAGACCTACAAAACGTGAACAGGCTTGGCACCGGGCTCCATCTCTCATCTCAGTCTGACAATATATTTACCATCCTACAAGTGTGTCTACTTTCAACCTACGATATCTCCATTCAAGAACCCCTTACGATAAATGGTGGCAGCGGTGAGCCTGTAATTCTGACGATTACAGCGATTTCTGGAGATAAAGTTGTCGACCAGCAAGACGGCCATTTCGTGTGACCAGTAGGCCTACCGACTACCGAGATTCACCCATCCAGCTACCTCAAGCCAGCTACTCTACCAGCTTCTACATTATTCACTGGTCAGTCTCTTTGTATTAGTGTTTCCTGCTTTTTTGCATTACTCCCGAGGGGTTGACCCGAGTTTGCAAAATAAGCCAGCTTCCAGTCTGTGGTGGGGGAGTCAGAACACCCGAGTCCAGTCCAGCCTAGCCTACTCCATCCAATTATTTTGTCTGCCAAGCCAGCTTCCACCCCTGCTGTGCTCCTCGTGTGAAGTTATCAAGCTATTCTGTGTGAAGGGTTAAGATAAGCCAGCTAGCAACTAACCCAGGTGTCTTACCCCAGTACTCAAGCAAGCCACATGAGTAGCCTTCATCGCTTGTGATTCAAGTTCCAAGCATTCTGAGTGCTCCTTGTCATCCTTGTGGTGTTGTAGTATTTCGTGGGTTTCTTCTAAGCCAGCCGGCTTAGAATTATCTTCGCGGCAGTGTGGGTTTTCTCAGTGAGGCTTACGACGTTCAACCCATAAGCCCAACCACTCACGATCACGTGTGTCGCACCATTGCCGGTCTCAGACGCCTCGCTCAGCCATTACCCACAAACCCAGTTCATCGTGTTCATTTCTTTTCTCCTGTGCTTGCAGTTGAGATAGTAGATTCGTTCTCCCTTGCTCATATTGCGTGTTATAGCATTAATTTTTTCAACCGGGGGGAGTCATCCACTCCACCGAGTTTGTTCTTTCCTCCAGTAAGGAAGAACTGTTACCTTTATTCCAGAACAAACAGCCTACTGGAAGGTTAGCCAGATGGACCTTGACTATCCAAGAGTTCAATCCCACTTTTGAAAATTTACCTGGCAAGTCGAATGTAGTCGCAGATGCTTTATCGCGACACGTTAGTGTAGTTACTGCAGATCCTCCATTTACTGTCGAGGATGTCAAAAATGCCCAAAGAACCGATCCCTTGTGTTCTGGTGTGATTCGATTCCTGCTCCAGGAAGAGCTTATTCTTACTGTGAAGCCACCAGTACTCATTAGTGACTTATGAGCCAAGAATTACTGTATCGAATAGTCGAGTTGAGTACTCCTAGCAGACGAATTAGTAATTCCACAGTCACTAGTGATTGTACCTGTATCTTGTAGATATTCCTTCAGATCTCTCTCAGTCAAGGCATGTGTTAGCCATTGCAGAGGAATTCGACCCTCCCAGAGATGATAACCATTCTGCATATGTAAACCTAACCCTTGCAGAATTGGGTTTAAATGTACATAGTCTGTATAATTAGATGTCCGAGATGAATGAATTTGTCAACTGTGTGTTTTATTATTAGCTGATCAGTTTGTCAGAAATTTACGTGTTCACGTTCCCTCCGTATTCTGAGAATTAACAGTCTAGATTTGAGTGCACCGAATCTGCCTTTCTGTTAAACACTTCTTTGTATATAATTATTCTTCCTCAGAATCCGTAGAGTGCATGAATACAGATCGATCGATCAATTCCATCCATATTGTATAATGATTTGTTCTTATAGTTTGTAATGATTACGTTAACACCCATTACGTCAAAATCATGTTGTACCATCCATTAGTTCTAAGTTATATATGCATTTGTTATTGTATAGAATCAGCCCAGATCCGCCTGCCTGTTCAGCCTATAGTATAGTAGTGTATGTCGGGACGACATACGTAACATGACCGAGCTGTCAGCATAGTTGCTGATCCCTGTATTCCCAGTATTATATAGCATAGCATATTAGTATCATCCCTGTGCTTTAGACACGAGATCCCTCGTAGGCCTTTGGCTTGGTGTGACGTCATAGGGATACACATGGGCAGTGATCCCCCTGTCCCGTCCTCACTCGGCGGCAGACCTACAAAACGTGAACAGGCTTGGCACCGGGCTCCATCTCTCATCTCAGTCTGACAATATATTTACCATCCTACAAGTGTGTCTACTTTCAACCTACGATATCTCCATTCAAGAACCCCTTACGATATTTGCTGATGACACTGTGCTTTTGGGAGATTCTGAAGAGAAGTTGCAGGGTTGGTGGATGAGTGTGGTAGGGTATGTAAAAGAAGAAAATTAAAAGTGAATATAGGAAAGAGTAAGGTGATGAGGATAAAATTAGGTTATGAAAGGTTGAATACCAGATTGGAGGGAGAAAATATGGAGGTGATTGTATTCAGACATGAGTGGACGTGTCAGCAGATGGGTCTATGAAAGATGAGGTGAATCATAGAATTGATGATGGGAAAATGGTGAGTGGTGCATTTAGGAGTCTGTGGAGACAAAGAACTTTGTCCATGGAAGCAAAGAGGGGAGTGTATGAAAGTATAGTTATACCAATGCTCTTATATGGGTGTAACACATGAGTGGTGAATGTTGCAACAAGAAGGCTGGAGGCAGTGGAGATGTCATGTCTTAGGGCAATGTGTGGTGTGAATATAATGCAAAGAATTCGTAGTTTGGAAATTAAGAGGTGTGGGATTACCAAAGCTATTATCCAAAGGGCTGGGGAGGGGTTGTTGAGGTGGTTTGGACATGTAGAGAGGATGGAGCAAAATAGAATGATGTTGAGAGTGTATAAATCTGTGGTGGAGGGAAGACTGGGTAGGGGTTGGCCCTATGAAAGGTTGGAGGGAGGGGGTAAAGGGAGTTTTATGTGCGAGGGGCTTGAACTTCCAGCAAGCATGCGTGAGCGTGTTAGGAGGAAATTTAGACAAATGATTTTTAGGACTTTACGTGCTGTTGGAGTGTGAGCAAGGTAACATTTATGAAGGGATTCAGGAAAACCGGCAGGCCAGACTTGAGTCCTGAAGATGGGACGTACAGTGCCAGCACTCTGAAGGAGGGGTGTTAATGTTGCAGTTTTGTAACTAGTGTAGGCATGTTTCTGGCAAGACAATGATGGAGGGAATGATGAAAGTTTTTCTTTTTTGGGCTACCTACCCTGCCTTGGGAGATGACCGATGTGTTATAGTATATATGTTTTTATTTTTTTTATTACGTATGTCGTGCCGAATAGGTAAAATTGGTCATTTAGCAAGAACTCGTTTAAAATTAAGTCCTTTCTAAAATTTTCTCTTACACATTTAAAGATATATATTTTTTCATTTATGTATGTTAATGTAACATTTAATAGTTTTGTACCAAAATAACCTTAGAAAACTTACCCAAACTTATTACAACAAGAAGAATTTAATTTAGCCTAATCCAGCAAAATATATTCTAGATAAGTTTACAATAATTTAATAATAAACAAACAGTGACATATATTTTTTTCATTAGGTTAGAATAATTTTTGCAAAATTGTTGCATACACAAATTTTCGCTTGCTTTATTTGACATAAAAGCATTGTTGTTTATGCCAAAATCACAAGTTTGACCTATTCGGCACCAGACACACACATGCACACGTACGCACGCGCGCGTGCGTGATCAGTCAATATGCAAAATCACAAAATGCTTCAAATTTCACTTTCAGGTAGAGACAGGATGATAATGGAAATTATTTGAAGAGAACAATTAATAGGTTAATATGTAAAATATCAAATGAAATTGTTGAAAACAAACGTGCAGGGAGTGAGTGCTGTAGAGGGGGATGGAGAGTGTCAGGCGTGAAGTGTGGTCGTGAACTGTTGAGATACCCACTAGCAGTCAAACCAGTCGAATGCTTTTCTCGTTTGTCACCTGCACTGTTATCATCTTGTAATCATATATCTTTAATATTATCCACATTGATGGCACTGTAGAATGATACAAAGTTGATAAAATGTTTAAACGAGATTTCCAGAATTTGTCGTTAATAAATTCTGGGATGTTGGTTCCCTTTACAACTGTTACAGAGGCATAGGTTGTTCAACCATTTTTCTATGTACTGTTAGTATTTACATAGCAATGCTAGAAGTTAAGGTTTGTACTAATTATACTACTTCAGCTGGTGCCAGGAGTTCAAGAGAATTCAGATCAGGTGGCAGAACTTGGGAAAGACACAAAATCAGTAAATATAGGCAGCCAGAACATTTGCAGATATTGTGCAAAAGGTATGTGCTTATAAGCCAGAGGTTGCTGGAATAAACACAACAGAAACTGTGTCATCATGTTGAGAAAGGGAAAGTGTCGTTTCAACAAAGAGTGCAGGTACTTCCATCCGGTAATGTGCAAAAGTTCAACACAGCCCAGAGAATGTTATGACCTGAACTGCCCAGAACATCATGTAAAAGGAACGTGGCACTACAGAGAAAGGGAAAATGAACAGCAATCTTTTTTTAGGCACAAAGAGAAACGATCGGACAAAAGAAAGTCAAACGGGGAATAGTACAGGGGGGACATACGGGCAGCAAAATGGGACATGCCAAACCAGGCATCAGTCCATCAGGGCCGAATAAACAATCAAATGCCTAGTCAGTACTGGAGAAACCAGGGATATGTACACCAGGGGCCATACCAGGTAGTACATCACCAGTGGTACAAAACAAAACATCTCAAATGGTAAGTCCTGCTTCATATTTGCAGATATTCAGGGCCTGAAATCAAATAAAAACGACAAAGTTAGTTATGTCAGTGGGCTCCTCCTATCAGAAGTGAATGCCATGTTTGGGGCATTTACAGAAACACACACAAAGGAAGTTTTGGACGGAGAAATAAAGATAGAAAACTATTACATAAATAGACGTGATAGAATTAATAGGTCACAGGGAGGAGTAGGACTCTGTAAAAGATACTTTGTGTTGCACAGAAGTGCTGAACTCTATGAATGATTTAGTAGAAATCCTAGGCATTAAAGTTGAAAATGGGAATTTGGTAATTATCCTAGTATATAAACCACCATCAGCAACTGCTGAGGAATTCACAGATTAGTTAAGGAAGATAGATAGCTATCTGGATAGGCTAGAAAATCCCACACCAAATATTTTACTCCTTGGAGATTTTAATCTCCATGTAAAATAGAAGATGGCGGAAAGTAATGTTATACCAGAAATATCTCCGGGAAGCACCCTGGCTCATCAGGCACATATCAGGGAACTAATGAGGCTTTATGAAAAGTACTCGTCGACCCAACAGATAATTGATCCCACTAGAAATGAAAATACTCTGGGTTTGATATTTACGAACAACGAGGAACTAATCAGAGACATTAGTTACAAAAACAGTATGTTCTGATCACATCATAGAAGTTCAAACGAGTATTAACTCAGGGTTAGGGAACTGCACCACTAATGTTAGAGACAGAATGTTCAGTAAGTTTAATTTTAACAACGATAGAATTGACTGGGGAAAAATAAACCAAGAGTTATCAGACATCCTGGGAATCAGACATGAGCACCCTAAATGCCCACCAGTGCCTAGAGAAGCTGAATACAGATACATACAAAGTATGTATGAAGCACATACCATTTGAGGAAACCCAGAAGATCAGATAGAGCGTAGGAGATGGTACAGAAGACGAAAACGGGTTACTGAATTGCTTAAAAACACAGATATGTTGCAACAGAGGAAAGATAGGCTTAGCCGAGAGATCACTGAATTAGAGCAAAAACTCAGGATGTCATGCCTAACAGAAGAAGTACAAAGGGAACAAAGGGCCATACAAAATATTGCAAGAAACCCAAAATATTTCTGTTCCTATGCAAAATCCAAACTATGAACTACATGTAGAATTGGACCATTGTCGAGAGGAGATTCGTATACTGACGATGAACAGGAAATGAGAAATCCTAAAAGAACAGTTTGAGTCGGTGTTCAGCAACCCACTAAATGGCAGCAAGGTAGAAAATGCAGAAATATTTTTCACACCAGTAGAAAGGCCGTGCAGACCAACTAACGGACATAAGTATAAATCCCAAGGATTTCGAAAAAGAAATGGACAACATGCCCACTCAGCACCTATTATAAAGAAGTGCAAAGTACCATTAGCAAGAACCCTCAGTATTCTTTGGAGAAAGAGCTTAGTTCCAAGTGAAATAACGGAGGTCTTAAAGAGTGCAGACGCTCCTTTGCATAAGGGAGGTAGTAGAGCACTAGCTAAAAATTATAGACCAGTAGCCCTAACTTCTCACATCATAAAAATCTTCGAAAGTGATGAGACGGCAGCTTACAAATTTCATGGAGCAGCACAACCAGCATAACCCGAACTAGCATGGTTTTAGAGCAGGGCGATCATGCCTGCCACAGCTGCTGAACCATTATGACAATTACGGAGGCTTTGGAAGAAGACCAAAACGCAGATGTGATATGCACAGATTTTGCAAAGGCGTTTGAGAAATGCAATCATGGAGTGATATCGCACAAAATGAGGGCCATGGGCATTACGGGGAAGGTAGGCAGATATATTTTCGGGTTCCTAACACACACAACACAACAAATAGTAAACAAGAGCAAGATCCAGCATCAGCGAGGTCAAAAGCTCAGTGCCCCAAGGCACTGTCCTGGCACCTCTGCTGTTTTTCATCCTTATATCAGGCATAGATCAAAACACCAGTCACACTTTTATATCATCATTTGCAGATGACGCTAAAATAAGCATGAAGGTTACTACCGTAGAGGACACTGAAAAATTACAGGAAGACATAAGCAGGGTTTTCCAGTGGGCAATGGTGATAAGTTCCAGCTGCTTAGGTATGGAAAGAATGAAGAACTCAAAAGGAACACTATATACAAAACTCGAGAGGGTCACCAAATAGAATGGAAGGAACACGTAAAAGACCTGGGAATAATTATGTCAGCTGACCTTTCTTTTAATTAAAGAACATAACAAGACAAAGATCACGACAGCCAGGAAGATGACGGGGTGGGTATTAAGAACTTTCAGAACAAGGAAAATAAAGTCGATGGTGACACTGAAGATCGCTAGTGTTCCCTCATTTTGAACACTGCTCAATGCTAACGACCCCGTTCAGAGCAGGAGAAATATCAGAGCTGGAACAAATGCAGAGGTCGTTTACGGCTCGCATTAAGCCAGTAAAACACCTAAAATACAGGGAACGCTTTTAAGTCTTGAACATGTACTCATGGAGCGGAGGAGAGATACATAATAATATACACCTGGAAAGTACTCGAGGGACTGGTCCCAAATCTGCACACTGCTATAACAACATAATGGAGTGAGAGAGATGGGAGGAAGTGTAAAAAAAACCCAGTGAGGAGCAGGGGTGCGTTGGGGACAATAAGGGAACACTGTATTAACATCCCGGGGTCCCAGACTATTCAATCTCTTACCAGAAGATAGAAACACGGGTGGAACAAGAAGAAACTGGACAAGTATCTTCACCAGCTGCCAGATCAACCAAGCTGTGATAGATATGGGGGCAACGGGCATTCAGCAGCAACAGCTTGGTTGACCAGGCAAGCGCCGGGCTCAAAGTGTAGTTAAACTCTAGAAACTCTTCAAAGGTATATCAAAGGAGGGAGACCAGAAAGGAATATAAACAAAGAATTCGATATTATGTATGGAGCCGACGATAGCTATGGTGGTCGTAAGATGGTTTATAATTATTTTTTCGGATTTGTTCCCAAATATTACGTACACACACATCACACACACATCACACACACATCACACACACATCACACACACATCACACACACATCACACACACATCACACACACATCACACACACATCACACACACATCACACACACACATCACACACACACACATCACACACATCACACACACATCACACACACATCACACACACATCACACACACATCGCACACATACACATCACACACACACACACACACATCACACATACATCACACACACACACGCATCACATACATCACACACACATCACACACACATCACACACACATCACACACATCACACACACATCACACACATCACACACACACACATCACACACCACACATCACACACACCACACATCACACACACCACACATCACACACACACACATCACACACACCTCACACACACACACACACACACACACACACACACACCACTCTCACCACACATCACACAAACCACACACACACACACACCCGACTCACACCCCACACATACACCTCACACACACCTCACACACACCCCACACACACACCTCACACACACACACCTCACACACACACACCTCACACACACACCTCACACATACCTCACACACACACACCTCACACACACCTCACACACACCTCACACCTCACCCACACCTCACACACACACCTCACACCCACACCTCACACCTCACACACACACCTCACACCTCACACACACACACCACACACACACACATCTCACACACACACACCTCACACACACCTCACACACACACCTCACACACACACCTCACACACACACAACACACATTTCACACACACACCTCACACACCTCACACACACACACCTCACACACACACACCTCACACACACACACCTCACACACACACACACCTCACACACACACCTCACACACCTCACACACACACACCTCACACACACACACCTCACACACACACACCTCACACACACCTCACACACACACACCTCACACACACACCTCACACACACACACACACCTCACACACACACACACACCTCACACACACACACACAAACCTCACACACACACACCTCACACACACACACCTCACACACACACACCTCACACACACACACACCTCACACACACACACCTCACACACACATACACCTCACACACACCTCACACACACACCTCACACACACACACACCTCACACACACACCTCACACACACACACACACCTCACACACACACACACCTCACACACACATTACACACACACACCTCACACCTCACCAACACCTCACACACACACCTCACACCTCACCCACACCTCACACACACACCTCACACACACACCTCACACCTCACACACACACCTCACACCTCACACCTCACACACACACACATCTCACACACACACACCTCACACACACACCTCACACACACACCTCACACACACACACATCACACACACATTTCACACACACACCTCACACACACACCTCACACCTCACACACACACACCTCACACACACACACCTCACACACACCTCACACACACACCTCACACACACACCTCACACACACACCTCACACACCTCACACACACACCTCACACACACACACCTCACACACACACACACACACACACCTCACACACACACACACCTCACACACACACACTTCACACACACACACACCTCACACACACACACCTCACACACACACACACACCTCTCACACACACACAAACCTCACACACACACACACCTCACACACCTCACACACACACACCTCACACACACACACCTCACACACACACACCTCACACACACACACACACCTCACACACACACACCTCACACACACACACACACACCTCACACACACACACACACCTCACAAACACACACCTCACAAACACACACCTCACACACACAACCACACACACAACCACACACACAACCACACACAACCACAAACAACCACAAACACACACACACACACACACACACACACACACACACCTAGTAGCGATCAGTGAAGAGGCGGGGCCAGGAGCTCGGACTCGACCCCCGCAA
>NC_091304.1:7852773-7902773 GCF_038502225.1 Cherax quadricarinatus | reverse complement strand
CGTAGGGAGTGATTTCTGTGTGCAGATTTGGGACCATTCCTTCCAGGATTTTCCAAGTGTAGATTATGATATATCTCTCCCTTCTGCGTTCCACCGAGTACAAGTCAAGTGCTTCCAAGCGTTCCCAGTAGTTAAGGTGCTTGACAGAACTTATACGTGCAGTAAAGGATGTCTGTACACTCTGGATCTGCGATTTCACCTGCTTTGAACGGAGATGTTAATGTACAGCATTATTCCAGCCTAGAGAGAACAAGTGATTTGAAAAGGATCATCATTGGCTTGGCATCTCTCGTTTTGAAGGTTCTCATTATCCATCCTATAATTTTCTTTGCACGTGCGATCGTGGCACTGTTGTGATCCTTGAAAGTGAGATCCTCAGACATTACTACTCCCAGGTCCCTTACATTATTTTTCCGCTCTATTGTATGGCCAGAGTCTGTAGTATACTCTGTTCTAGTTATTATCTCCTCCAGTTTTCCATAACGGAGTAGTTGGAATTTGTCGTCATTGAACATCATATTGTCTACCGTTGCCCATTGAAAAACTTTGTTTATATCTTCTTGGAGGTTAACCGCGTCCTCAGCAGATGACAGCCTCATGCAGATCCTAGTATCATCCGCAAAGGATGATACGGTGCTGTGATATATATCTGTCTATGTCTGATATGAGGATGAGGAATAAGATGGGGGCGAGTACTGTGCCTTGTGGAACAGAACACTTCACTATGGCAGCCTCCGATTTAACTCTGTTGACCACTACTCTTTGTGTTTGATTTGTTAGGAAGTTGAAGATCCATCTCCCCACTTTCCCAGTTATTCGTTTAGCACGTATTTTATGGGCTATTACGCCATGATCGCATTAGTCAAATGCTTTTGCAAAGTCTGTGTATATTACATAAGCATTCTGATTTTCTTCCAGTGCATCCAAGGCCATATCATAGTGATCCAGTAGTTGTGAGAGGCACGAGCGACCTGCCCTGAACCCATGTTGCCTTGGATTGTGCAGATTTTGGGAATCCAGGTGATTTGCAGTCCTGCTTCTTAGCACTCTTTCAAAGATTTTTATGATGTGGGACGTCAGAGCTATTGGTCTATAGTTCTTAGCTAATGATTTGCTGTCACCTTTATGGAGTGGGGCTATATCCGTTGTTTTAAGTGACTGTGGAATTTCACCCATGTCCAAGCTCCTCCTCCATAGTGTACTTAGGGCACGCGAGAGGGGTTTCTAGCAGTTCTTAATGAAAACAGAGTTCCACGAGTCTTGGCCCGGGGCTGAGTGCATGGGCATGTTGTCAATGGCTTTTTCGAAATCTATCGGAGTTAGGGTAATCTCGGAAATCTGGCATACATTTATGGAGTTTTGAGGCTCATTCATAAGAAATCATTTGGGTCGTCGATCCTCAGACTGATTAGTGATTCACTAAACACAGAGTCGTACTGGGATTTCAATATTTCACTCATTTCCTTGTTGTCATCTGTGTAAGTCCCATCCTGTCTGAGTAAGGGCCCGATACTAGATGTGGTATTTGCCTTGTTTTTGGCATATGAAAAGGTTTAAGAATGTAGTGTTAGTGTTCAGCAGAAGTTTGTGGTTACAGGAAAGTAGGTGAGGGAGGAAAAAATAGCGGTTGGTGGAATAATGTCAAGAGAATAGGTAGAAAGAAAAGGTTAGCATATGAGAGGTTTTTACAAAGTAGAAATGATGCAAGGAGGGTGGAGTATATGGAGAGGAAAATAGAGGTTAAGAGAGTCGTGAAGCAATGTAAAAAGAGCAAATGAGAAAGTGGGTGAGAGGTTATCAACTAATTTTGTTGAAAATAAGAAAAAGCTTTGGAGTGGGATTATTAAGTTAAGGAAGCCTAGGGAACGAATGGATTTGACAGTTAAAAGTAGAAGAGCGTAATTAAATGGAAAGTTAGAGATATCAGGAAGAATGAGGAATATTTTGAGGAATTGTTAAATGTTGATGAAGGTGGGGAAGCTGTGATTTCATGTATAGAGCAAATAGGAATAACATTTTGTAGGAGTGAGTGTGGGGGAAGTTCTTGAGGCGGTGTGTAGAATGACAAGAGGTAAGGCAGCTGGGATTGATGGGATAAAGATAGAAATATTAAAAGCAGGTGGGGATATAGTTTTGGAGTGGTTGGTGCTTTTATTTAATAAATGTATGGAAGAGGGTAAGGTACCTAGGGATTGGCAGAGAGCATGCATTGGGAACAAGAGTAAAGTAGGCCTTAGATGTGTGATGTCGCCATGGTTGTTCAATATATTTATAGATGGGGTTGTAAGAGAAGTGAATGCTCGGGTGTTGGCAAGAGGTGTTGGGTTAAAAGATAAAGAATCTAACAAAGTGGGAGTTGTCACAGTTGCTCTTTGCTGATGATACTACTTTTGAGAGATTCTGAAGAGAAGTTGCAGAGGTTGGTGGATGAGTTGGGTAGGATGAAAATTAAAAGTGAATATAGGAAAGAGTAAGTTGATGAGGTAACGAAAGATTGGATATCAGATTGGAGGGAGAGAGTATGGAGGAGGTGAATGTATTCAAATATTTAGGAGTGGACTTGTCAGCAGATGGGTCTATGAAAGATTAAGTGAACCATAGAATTGACAAGGGGAAAAAATGTGAGTGGTGCACTGAGAAGTCTGTAGAGACAAAGAACTCGTCCATGGAAGCACAGAGGGGAATGTATGAGAGTATAGTTATACCAATGCTCTTATATGGGTGCGACGCATTGGTGGTGAATGTTGCAACAAGGAGAGGGCTGGAGGCAGTGGAGATTTCGTGTCTGAGGGCAATGTGTGGTGTGAATATAATGCAGAGAATTCGTAGTTTGGAAATTAAGATGAGGTGTGGGATTACCAAAACTATTATTCACAGGGCTGAGGAGGGGTGGTTGAGGTGGTTCGGACATGTAGAGGGGATGGAACAAAATAGAATAACTTCGAGTGTATAAATCTGTAGTGGAGGGAAGGTTGGGTAGGAGTCAGCTTAGGAAAGGTCAATGGAGTTTTGTGTGTGAGGGGCTTGGACTTCCAGCAAGCGTTGTGTGTTTGTGTTAGAAAGGAGCGAATGGAGACAAATGGTTTTTAGGACTTGACGTGCTGTTGGAGTGTGAACAAGGTAATATTTATGAAGGGATTCAAGGAAACCGGCAGGCAGGACTTGAGTCCTAGAGATAAGAAAGAAAGAAGACTGAAACAGGCCTACTGGCTTACTTGTTGCAGTTTTATAACAGTAGTGTAAGCCCACCTCTGGGTGGAGTGAATGATGGTGAAATTTTTTCTCTTTCGGGCCACCCTAGCTTGGTGGGAAACGGCCGATGTGTAAAAAAAAAAAAATCTGTATTTATTCCTTTTAATATTGGTAGTCAATGTCAATTCATATAATTTCTGAAATTATACATTTTATCTGTTGTGCTTCAACCGTGTAGTGACGCATTTTTTTTTTACAGAACTGGTTTGCAGTCTTCGTGTATTGTACTTCGATATTCATAACGCCTTAGCTGAATGCTAAAAAAATTTAAGCGTTTTTCTTACAAATTTAAAACGGACAAACATGTTTTACGTAAATAATTGTGAAGGATTTGTTAGTAACCAAAATGCATACAAAGGATATACTTAGAACTCCTTTTAATGGGGTTTTTAGGGATGTACGATTTTAATGAGTATTGCATATATTTTGTAACCCGAGGTGAGACCTGCCATTACATGTAGTTGTAAATAATTATGGTAGCCATAATGCCCCAATGGTATTGAATAATGTACACTTATCTCCGACGGATTAAATGGAACAGGTTATATATATATATATATATATATATATATATATATATATATATATATATATATATATATATATATATATATATATATATGCAATAAGATCACAGTAAACAGGTGATTTCAGAATATGCAAAACAACCACTGTGAAAGAATAGATAAGTTCCAAGCGCTTTCGTGACTACTCACATTATCAAGGAACAATTGTTCCTTGATAATGTGAGTAGTCACGAAAGCCCTTGGAACTTCTCTATTCTATCACAGTGATTGTTTTGCGCATATATATATATATATATATATATATATATATATATATATATATATATATATATATATATATATATATATATATATATATATATATATATATATATATATATATATATATATAATATATATAATATATATATAATATATATATATATTTTTTTTTTTAAGTACCACCTCTATAGCTGGAATGGGGACCCTCATCCTCAGAGAAGACAATAAACGTACCTCAGAGAAAACTCAAGGTTCTCCCCGGAGCTGTTTGAATATTTTCTTCTCCTACCACCCCCTATATATTTTTTATTCTATGTGAACATTTATTAATAAACAAAATACATTTACAGAAAAAAACATAAACATGAATACAATGGCACAAAGTATCAAAGATGATGAATTTCCTCCAGCTCCTCCGAGGCTGGACGTGAGCCAAGTATGCAGCAAGCATTTCCCCTCTGGATGGCGACGCTGAGGCGCTGGAACATGAAAGTGGCTGCCCTTGGGTCCCTGGTGGTGTCGATGAGTCTGGAACCCAATTCTTTAAGGAAACGTGTGGCATTTTTTCCCCATGATCCCAAGGTCTCTGATCCCACTGGGACAAATTGATACTGTTGGCTAATGTCCCTGTACTTGCTGATCTTGTACTCCTCCCTGTGGTCAGCAGCTCCTCCCTGTCGCCCCACACTGTGATGGATATAGGTGTCAGCCAGTGTGGACACACAGGTATAGTCCCATGCTAAGAGCTTGCCATTCTTCCAAGGATAGATGGTGATCCCGTCGGGGCGGTTTGCTGGGTTGTGGGTATTGTTTGCTGCAAGTGATCGTGGCTCCCTCTCGGCAGGGCATCCAGCTGTAGCAAGGGTTCTCTTAATGATGTCGTTGACCTCATTGTGTCTTGCATGCCAGCCCTTGGTTTTGGAACAGTTAAGACCATGTAGACCGTATTGGTCTGCTTGCACTTCGCCGCAAATACACACATATTCTGTGTGAATTGGGGCAGGAAGGCGCAGAGCCACTGCAATACGGAGGGTCTTAGGGTCGAGTCGCGTTCCCATTGCCGATATGGGAACTGTTTGGAGGAAGTCCCCGGAGTGATGTGCACTCACAGCCTGGAGACGGGCAATCTCCCTATCTGATGTTGCAGCCCTGAGCATGTTGGCAAGCACCTTTTCAGCAATTGGGCTATCCCAGCTTGACTGTGAGCCAGTTCTGCACTAGGGTTTGGTGCTGGAGCAGCAAGAGTCTCCCATTCGGTGATGGCACTGACATAGCTAGGGTCTTCTATTCCTGCTGAGTCACTGAGGGTGTCAGGAAGAATTTGTCTTATCAACTCGTTTGATGCAATGGAAGAGGATAGGAAAGCTGGTAGAGCAATCTGGGAGGATCTGCGTACTCCTAGCCCTCCAAGCCTGACCGGAAGTGAGGCTTGCAACCACTGTCCATCGTCAAGGGAAAGATTCAATACACTCTCTAGCATGGCCTTCAGGAGAGAGTCATATTCTTTGAGTTTTGGACTGCTGAAGGCTGGGGAGCATCTCAGAAAATAGGTAAGTTTTGGGGTTGACAGGCACCTGGTGAGTAGGTAGAAGGCATCGTGTGTGTCAGTGTCTTTCATCCTGCTTTCCATCGTCCGGAGGTCTGAGACTTTTTTTTCCTAGGATCAGATCGATGGCATTGGACCCAAGAGGAGCACCGAGGAGAGTGCTATTGGCTGGATCAATGGCTCGTGCTCCTGGTAAAACGGTACTAATATTCTGGATCAACTGTTGATTGGTAGAAACTATTTCACATTTGGTGGGGTTTAAAGATAGGCCCAGGCTTTCTCCCATGTCTTTAATTTTACTGATGTCCTCCAGGAGAGATTCTGTTGTGCCAGCCAGGGTACCGTCGTCCAGGAACCAGATATTGAGCTCGCTGGAGAGTGCCTCCGTGACTTCCTTGATGACCAAACAAAATAGAAAGGGGGCGAGAGGGTCCCCCTGTTGCACGCCCTCACACGAGTCAATTTCATGGTCCCCAAACAATAGTTTGGAAGTCACACTATAACACGATTCTATGAAGGGATAAAGGGAAGGGAAGTTTCTATAAACTGCTTGGAGAGCAGCATCCCTTCTGACTGAGTTGAAAGCATTGGCAAAGTCCAATTTGACCAAGGCTTTTTGATAGGACATGTTTTTGATATATACTCGTGCTGCGTGGGCAGCTGCTTCACAGCCCTGTTGAACGCCGAAACCGAGCTGAGTTGGTTTCAGCATTGCAGCAGCCTCTTGACTCACCCTTCTTACTGCAGCCTTGGCGACTAGGCGCCGAAGGGTGTTACCCACTGCAATGGGCCTGATTCCGCCATCCTTTTTCCGGAGGGCACACAATGAGGCACCAAAGAAAAAGGGTCTGATGGCCTCTGGGACACCGCCAGCCAGGCACAGGTTGGAAAATTTGGTGAGTTCAGACAGCAGCCTCTCTGAAATCTCACCAAGTGCTGGATTGAGTATTTGTTTTAAGTGTTGAGGTCTTAAACCGGTGAAACCTCCTGCTGAACCCTGTGGAAATGACATAGCAGCTTTATACACATCAGCATCCTGTAAGGTTATATATATAATATATATATATATATATATAATATATAATATATATAATATATAATATAATATATAATATAATATATATATAATTATATATATATATATATATATATATATATATATATATATATATATATATATATATTTAGCCATCCAGAGGGGAAATGCTTGCTGCATAATTGGCTCACGTCCAGCCTCGGAGGAGCTGGAGGAAATTCATGATCTTTGATACATTGTGCCATTGTATTCATGTTTGTTTTTTTCTGTACATGTATTTTGTTTATTAATAAATGTTCACATAGAATAAAAAAAATATATAGGGGGTGGTAGGAGAAGAAAATATTCAAACAGCTCCGCGGAGAACCTTGAGTTTTCCCTGAGGTACGTTTATTGTCTTCTCATAGGATGAGGGTCCCCAGTCCAGCTATAGAGGTGGTACTTCCCTATATAATTATATATATATATATATATATATATATATATATATATATATATATATATATATATATATATATATATATATATACATATATATATACATATATATATACATATATATATACATATATATATACATATATATATACATATATATATACATATATATATATATATATATATATATACATATATATATATATATATATATATATATATATATATATATATATATATATATACATATATACATATATATATATACATATATACATATATATATATATATATATATATATATATATATATATATATATATATATATATATAAATGCCGAATATGTAAAACTGGTCAATTAGTAACAACTCGTTTAAAATTAAATCCTAAAATTTTCTCTTTTACGTTTAAAGATTGTTATTATTATTATTATTATTATAATAATTATTATTATCAAAAAGAAGCGCTAAGCCACAAGGGCTATACTGCGCTGCACGTTTAAATATATTTTTTTTCATTAATGTTAATGTAAAAAAATTAAATTTTGCACCAAAAGAATCTTAGAAAACTTACCTAACCTCAAGAAGAATTTATTTTAGTCCAACCCATCTAAATATATTTTAGATTTGTTTACAATAATTTAATACTAAGCAAACACAGTGAAATATATTTTTTTCGTTAGGTTCAGAATGATTTTGGCGAAATTATTGCATACACAAATTTTCACTTGTCCTATATGGCAAGATGAGCGTTGCTATTTAAGCCAAGATCGCAAGTTCTGCCTATTCGGCACGACATATATATATATATATATATATATATATATATATATATATATATATATATATATATATATATATATATACACATACATACATAGAGAGGTATTGAATACACATGGTATAAGGGAATTTCTTTTGGATTAATGCCCGATTAGGAAGATATGAAAGATAAAACTGATGAATCATCATGAGTGTATGAGTCAGCGGGTGGTAAGCCAGAGGTGAGTTGGCGTCGCAACAACGTGCTTATGCTGTGGCATTTTTCTCTATCTGATTTACAAGTTAAGGTGATATTATAAGTGGTTTATAATAGCAATAACGGTGATTATAATTACACATGATGCCAAGTAATTTTCACTCCGAAATCTTTTTATCAATAACTGTGTGTAAAAGTTTGTCTCTGTATGAGAACATATGAGCAATTTTGGTCAGTTTATTATTTTTTTGTATGTGTTAACGAACGTTTCATTGTGTATGGTTTTGTTTGTATTTGAAATTTGGTAATAACGAGATCTTGCTTTCGTAATTATGATGATTTATAAAAGCGTGTCAACTTAGACTGAAAATTAATCTAAACCATTTCGGCAATTTTCGGACGATGTTTCGATCTTCCCTTGATCATTATCAAATCGCAACTTCAGAATGGTCCAAGACTTACCGAAATGTCGTTTAAAGATTAATCAAGAATGTCCAAGTTATTCCGGCATCGTTGTGACTTAGCCGTCGATAATATAAAATTTCCTTGTTGAACTACTCAATTAAGGCAGTGGAGATATGTGTGAAGAGAATTCGTAGTTTGGATAAGGGGAGGAGGAGGTGCGGGATTACTAATAATATTATCCAGAGAACTGTGGAGGGGTTGTTGAGGTGGTTTGGACAGTTAGAGAGGAAACAAAATACTAGGACGATTTAGAGAGAGTATAAATCTGTAGTGCAGGCAGGGTAAGGGTCGCCCTACTAAAGGTTGGAGATAGAGAGTAAAGGAGGTTTTGTATGCGAGGGGCTTGGACATCTAGCAGGTGTGTGGGGGGGGGGGGATAGGAGTGAGTGGAGGCCAGTGGATTTTATGACTTGAGCTGTTGAAGTGTGAGCAAGGTAACATTTGTGAAGAGATTCAGGGGAAAACCGGTTAGTCGGATTTGAATCTTGAAGGTGGGAAGTACAGTGCCTGCACTCTGAAGGAAGGGTGGGGATATTTGCAGTTTGGAGGGGCATTTGAAATGTATTATCGGTGCTCGTCAGGCAAGACAGTGATAGTGTGAGTGATGGTAGAAGCGTTTCCTCTTTCCGGTCACCTTACCTATGTGGTAGACGGACGGTGTGTTAAAAAAAAATTTTTCATTAAAGAAATGGTGAAATTAATAACTCTTGGCAATCTTTAGAATGTTTTGGGATTATGGCCAAGTCTAGCAAGCCTTTATGGAAAACTAGCTTGAATTATTGGTGCTGCTTAATGTTTATTCTTACTGTATGTAAGATTTCCAGGGACAATATAATTAGGTGGGCTCTTAATATCTACATAGCCTCCTTATAAAAAAATACAAAGATGCTTGCCTAGATAAAATTGTAGGTCAGGATATATATAAATTTATTTTTAAATATATTTATACAGTACTTGTTAATATTTTGTCTTTGTAATTATTGTGTCGGCATATAAATACATTTTCTTGGCTATTGTGGTGTGGAATAACTTTGTCCTTGTGTACATATTCTCACCTAGTTGTTGGCGTGCTTTGTTGTACCACTGTAACTCGACTCACATTTTTTTTCTCTTTTGACAGGCGTGTTACCATGGGTTCCCTGCAAAGCCCTCGGCTTTGGCGTGGGACCCTCTGCTGCGCCTCCTTGCCATCGCTACAAAGAACGGCCAAATCAGGATGTATCCTTTCTTATTATGTCAAAGTAGTAGGGAAGGGAAGTCGGAAACTGTGCAGAAGCTTTATATATATATATATATATATATATATATATATATATATATATATATATATATATATATATATATATATATATATATATATATATATATATATATATATATATATTAGCAAAATTTGATTAATCGGTGAGCTGCTACACATTTCTATTAGCATGGGCATGTTTCCTCGTTATATTCCATCAGGCTACAACCAAAATCCACCCAGCACGAAACTCAAAATCCCCTCAGTAATACTGCAAAGTTGGGCTAGAACCCCCTCCCCCAGTAATAGTGTAAATTACGCAACATACAGTAGGAGCACTGAAGCAGTTCTACTGGCCCATACTAGGCAGATTCAACTCACATCCACTCGGATACTTTTCCAACCTGTTTTTTAACCTGTCCAAAAGTGTCGCTTCAACAACGCCACTCGTGAGTTTGTTTCACTCTCACAACTCTGTTAGTAGACCAGTGCTTTCCGTTTTCCTTTCTAAAAATCTTCTCCAACTTGAGCCAATTGCAGCGAGTCCTGATTTGGATAGATATTTTCAATATTTTATTTGTCTGTCTTCCATTTGTATACCAGTCATAAATACCCTAATTCTACGCCTTTCCAGAGTGGAAATTCAGTGCCCTCAGTCTATCCTCATATGAAAGAATCCTGACATATGGGATCAACTTCATCTGAAGTAGGACAAAATCCCCTTAGTAAGAGCGCAGAATACGAGAAATACTCGCGGTAATAGTGAAAAATTAGGACATAACCTTCAGTTTGTTTGATGAACCTCTGTCTGGACGGTGACATGTACTAGTCAGGTTAAAGTCTGCAAAAGTCACGGGTAATTTAAGATAAGATTAAGTTGGGATAATTTTTAAGGTTAGGGTAGGTTAATTTGTTAAACTAGATTGGTTAGGCTTAGATTAGGTTCAATTAGGTTAGGTTAGGCTAGGCGAGAATGTAAATTCGCCACGGTTTTTCCTAGGTGGGTATTGCTCTACGCCTTATTCAATCACACAGGATAGATCTCATCCCATAGGTGATGAAATGTCTAGAAGCTTAGCTGTGACTGTTGCCTTGAACGAATCTAGGTAATAGTCACAGGTTAAAAAAGAAAACTCGCTGGAAAGAATCGTAGTTTTGGGTAGGTAAAAAGTCGGGAAAAAAGTCAGATTTTGCTTGTAGTTAGATAAGTGTCGGCTAACTTAACCAGATGTAATCCAACTAACTTGACCAGATGTAATCCAACTAACTTGACCAGATCTAATCCAACTAACCTGTTTTACCGTTGCTTAAATTAATTAAGTCTGCTTTGTGCCTTTTGTTTACCTAGACCTTTTTTTTTTATTTACATTTTCACTTTTTTACCTGTGACTTTATTACCTGTCACCTAGAACACCTGAGCACTGTACAGGAGATTGAGCGTGAAATCATGCACAAGGATCACAACAGTGCCACGATCGCACGTGCAAAGAAAATGATAGGATGGATAATGAGAACTTTCAAAACGAGAGATGCCAAGCCCATGATGATCCTTTTCAAATCACTTGTTCTCTCTAGGCTGGAATACTGCTGTACATTAACATCTCCATACAAAGCAGGTGAAATCGCAGATCTAGAGAGTGTACAGAGATCCTTTACTGCACGTATAAGTTCTGTCAAGCACCTTAACTACTGGGAACGCTTGGAAGCACTTGACTTGTACTCGTTGGAACGCAGGAGGGAGAGATATATCATAATCTACACTTGGAAAATCTTGGAAGGAATGGTCCCAAATCTGCACACAGAAATCACTCCCTACGAAAGTAAAAGACTGGGCAGGCGATGCAAAATGCCGCCAATAAAAAGTAGGGGCGCCATTGGTACACTAAGAGAAAACACCATAAGTGTCCGGGGCCCAAAACTGTTCAACAGCCTCCCATCAAGCATTAGGGAAATTGCCAATAAACCCCTGGCTGCCTTCAAGAGAGAGCTGGACAGATACCTAAAGTCAGTGCCGGATCAGCCGGGCTGTGGCTCATACGTCGGACTGCGTGCGGCCAGCAGTAACAGCCTGGTTGATCAGGCCCTGATCCATCGGGAGGCCTGGTCGTGGACCGGGCCGCGGGGGCGTTGATCCCCGGAATAACCTCCAGGTATGCATGTAAGCAAAGTACAGGTTTACAAAGTTACGTGAAACTTGCCACGTTGAACATTGGTCACAAAGGAAATAATCTTGGAGAAAGTAGGTTAAAGTTCACGGGAAGTGTGAACGCTGTTAATGGTGCTAGCACCAGTTGGTCTATTGTTCTCTGTTGTTTATGGTACTAATACTCATCTTTTTCATGGGGCTCTTATAATGCCGATATCAACGGATTCCTTATTCTCAAATAAATACTGGGGTGTTCGTCGACTGTTGTTCATTGTATTGCTCTGCACTTATAATTGCAACTAAATATTTGGCATAAGTGGGTAATCACAACACGGAACCTACACCCTCCCCATTTAGTCATGTGTGTGTGTTATTGTTAGTGATATGATTCTGTCCTAAGACCATGCACAAAATGTAGTTGATGCAAGTGCAGGTAATCAGTGGCCCAACAATTATTTCGTTGAGCTTGCTGATTGTTAATTGACACGTACGTTAAATATGAAGCTTAAGAATGTTGCACATAGTGTAGTCGTTGATACTGAAGCCAGTAAGTCATCACTCCAGGTAAGTGCTTTATACCAAGACTTTTGGAACTTATTTTCGCCCTCAGGTCTTCAAAATCAGTGTCAGCGCACTTCATTTCACCAGGAGTGACGCATTTTCTTTGTCGTTTTCTATTTCATTTTTCTTGATTACTGAACATTTTGAGGGTAATTGGTTTGGGTTTGTCCTCCCTTAAGAACTTAGTCTTCTAGTCTAACCTATCCTCATTTTATCACGTTAATTTACCTAAAAGGTTCCCAACGTTAATTTCCTTACTCTTCCTTTTTTATTTTGTTAGGATATTTTGCATAAACCTATAAATACGTACATTGAAAATAAACTAAACGACCTCAGAGAAGTGGCCTTCCGGGAAAACCAGGTAACGTTGAAGTCTACGATTTATCACTCCTGGTACGAGAATTGACCGTTTAATAATGTTAAAGGCGGTGTGGGGTGAGGATGCTTGTGCTCCTCCCTGTGATTTTAGCTTAATTAAATAACACCATTAGCTCTTTTTTCGTGAATATAACAAGATATGTAATTAAAATGTATTTAGCTTTTTCTTAGCTAAAATGTTAGGGGATAATTTAGATTACAATTGGTCATTCTTTCAAAAAAAAAAAAAAAAGGGAGGGGGGAGTTTGCCGGGGAAGGGCTCCTGAACCAAGGAACTGGAGTTATGCTTCCCTTGCATCAAGTTTGATTATCTTGTTTCCTAGTATGATACCTACGGGTTCAGCGCTTCTCTTAGCAACGAAGCAAGGACTGATTAGGGAGAGGAGTAACATTTTGCAGCTTGGCATCCAGTTAGTTTAATAACAATCACAACTTTTCTCAAGATGGGAGGGGAACAGAGCAGAAGAAAAGGGAAAATGGAAGGGGAGAGTAGAAGCATAGATGGAGGAGGGGAAAATTGGAAGAGGAGAATAGGAACAGAGGAAGAGGGGAGAGAAAGAACGAAAGGGAGGACAGGAGAGAGGGGAAGGAAAGAGAACAGAAGCAGAGGACTTATGGCCTCCGCTGGGTTAAACAGCTGATCCTTGCCACCGATACCCGACACCCAAGAATCTTAATGCCCACCGTGGGTTACCCGTGACAGGCTGAGAGGGGACGAAGGAGGGTGGGGAGAAGAGAGATAACGGGTAGGGGAAGCAGTAAGGAGATACAGACAAGCGAGGAGAGATGGAAGAAGAGGTGGGTGGGGTGGCATGTCTTATGGCCCGTGTTAGCCCTGTTGCTCCCAAGTATGGTCTTACTAGCGTTGGAACTTCTTAATATTTTTGTTTAATTTAGCAAAATTTGACACATCGACAACAATGTTTTCCTATTCTATGTGCTGGCTATACAGTGAGCACAAAACCTGTTTCGAAAGCTACGCAATCTCACTTGCCACTTGTTTACATTCGTGTTATTGACATCCGTGTTTGCCTAAGAGGATATTAGTGTTGTGCAGCTGCGTGGCTTCCAACGTGAGCCTCGCACTCGTCCTGACCTCAGTCCTAGTGTGGCATTTTTTTTAGAGAAAAATGAATACATGAACAGTATGTTAGGGGAAAGGGGGATAGGTGACATAAACGGAGGCGAGGGTGGAAAGGTGGCGTAAGTGGATGGGGAAGGGTTGGAAGAGGGGTGCTAGAGGATGGAGATGGAATGGGAAGACGATGCTAGAGGATGGAGAGAGAATGGGAAGACGATGCTATAGGATGAGGAGGGAATGGGAAGGCGGTGCTAGAAGATGGGGAAGAGCTGGTGTATGAAAACAGCGGGAGGGAGGGGAGGGAAAGGGGAAGGGGTGACACGCACGCACCCACACCCGCAAAAAAATAAAAATGGAGTAACCATACACCAAACCTGTCTGAGGTGCACATAAACAATATCAGCGGCACAAACTAGACAGGTGAGCACGAGATTGGTCCTCATGAAGCTAAATAGTCGGCTACAGGACACAGCACTTACGTGATAGCAATCCTTGAGCAAACATAGCACCAATGTACAACTTTCATAGAACCGAAATCTCAGAGTATGCATTCAAACGATGCTTGAGCTGAGAAAATGTGCTGTCAAAGGCTGTCATGCTTTATTTCATGAATGGCATTTCACGAGTCATTCAGCACAAGGTGAGGTTGAGGCTCAGTCCTCCGTTTGTTAATCGTGGTCTGATCTCTGAGACTGACCTGTAGAGACTTGCCCTAGAGACACACTGGAATGAAGAAAAGCCACAGAGGAAAACTACGCTTACTTTGATGCTGGTGAAAGGATCTTGCTTCAAGCAGTGGAAGCTACCCTCCCAGTCCTTGAATCAAACCTAATTACTCTCCATTTCCCAGGCCTTGTACAGGCCTCATCCTCATATCAGACATAGACAGAGATATACATCACAGCACCGTATCATCCTTTGCGGATGATACTAGGATCTGCATGAGGCTGTCATCTGCTGAGGACGCGGTTAAGATGCTCCATGAGTGAGCGGGACAGGCTACCTCGGCCTCAGTCGGCAGATAGACATCCAGGCATTGACTCGGCAGGCTGGGCTTCATCTCCCATCACAGTCTGACAATATATATCGTTACCATCCAACTAGTGTCTACCTTCAACCCTCAAATCTCATTTTAAGAACCCCCACGACAATTTTAACCTCCAAGAAGATATAAACAGAGTTTTCCAGTGGGCAACGGTAAACAATATGATGTTCAATGAGGACAGATTCCAACTACTCCGTTATGGAAAACTGGAGGAGATAACTAGAACAGAGTATACTACAGACACTGGCCATACAATAGAGCGGAAGAATAATGTAAGGGACATGGGAGTAGTAATGTCTGAGGATCTCACTTTCAAAAATCACAACAGTGCCACGATCGCACGTGCAAAGAAAATGATAGGATGGATAATGAGAACGTTCAAAACGAGAGATGCCAAGCAAATGATCCTTTTCAAATCACTTGTTCTCTCTAGGCTGGAATACTGCTGTACATTAACATCTCCATACAAAGCAGGTGAAATCGCAGATGTAGAGAGTGTACAGAGATCCTTTACTGCACGTATAAGTTCTGTCAAGCACCTTAACTACTGGGAACGCTTGGAAGCACTAGACTTGTACTCGTTGGAACGCAGGAGGGAGATATATCATAATCTACACTTGGAAAATCCTGGAAGGAATGGTCCCAAATCTGCACACATAAATCACTCCCTACGAAAGTAAAAGACTGGGCAGGCGATGCAAAATGCCCCCAATTAAAAGTAGGGGCGCCATTGGTATACTAAGTGAAAACACCATAAGTGTCCGGGGCCCAAAACTGTTCAACAGCCTCCCATCAAGCATTAGGGGAATTGCCAATAAACCCCTGGCTGCCTTCAAGAGAGAACTGGACAGATACCTAAAGTCAGTGCCGGATCAGCCGGACTGTGGCTCGTACGTTGGACTGCGTGCGGCCAGCAGTAACAGCCTAGTTGATGAGGCCCTGATCCATCGGGAGGCCTGGTCATGGACCGGGCCGCGGGGGCGTTGATCCCCGGAATAACTTCCAGGTAACCAGCCTTTACGTATTTAGCATTTCCCCATGAATATAATACATACCCAGTCAAGCCATGGCGTCAAGGAATGTTTCTTTATTGTAGGAGTAGATATTATACCAGTGGTTTTTAACCTTTTTTTCAGTGATGGCATCTTCGAGTCGCATCTTATTCTGTGGCAGCCTTAGTCAGTTTTCTGTTAGAGCCGCTTCCCAAGAGTACTTAGGCTTAATAATGTTGAAAACATACAAGCGCATAAATTTAAAATATACAAACCTGTTAGTGTAAGACGTATAATACACAAGCATTATAGATAATAAAATAAACAAAACAAACTTGTCTTTGCTATTTTTTTTAGTGAGATATTTGGACTTAATGTGATTGGCAGATCCTTTTGATATTTGGTGGAATATTGGACGGACATTCCCTCATTTCTTCCTCGTAAACGGTGACTATTAAATAAATTTATTCTCCCATCATAATATCCTTTGACTTAATATTAATCATGTATTTACTGTTACACTAATAGTTTATCATTTAATGACTTCTGCTCTGAAAAAAATTACAACTCTTCTGTAGTAGTAGTTATACAACAAATACTAGTCAGATTAAATTGAGGTGTTTTAATTAAGAGGAAGAAGCTGGGGCAAAATTACTAACATTCTTGTGGCACACCTGAGCACCATCAGTGATACACCAGTGCCACGGCACCCTGGTTGAAAAAAAAAACTATTATACCATGACAACCTTCAAAGAGGTGCCTTGATCAATGCTGTCGAAGGGCTCTTGATCCAAGGAATTTCAGCTACCTGATCAAACCTTATTCCATTCTATTCTCTAGGCGTTGCACGATTCTCTACGGTTTAGCTCTTCCCAGTGAATGTAATATAAATGTATTGTGATCATAACGTTATTGAGGTACAGATAAACATAAATCTATGCGTAGAGAATCTAAGAAATAACTACTGTAAAGGGATATTTAACAAATTTAACTTTCAGTAATCAGAAAACTACCTGGGGGAAGAAACTATGAGATATTCTTAGGGAAACTGCCTTCTCCGACCCCGGGTCACTTTCAAGTTTTGCGTAATAAGAGAGTGAATTGGTCCCTTCAGTAGCAAGTTGATAATGATAGTGTCAGTGTAATAATGTTAGAAGCGGAATATGTTTAAGGCATTGAATAGCCAAACGGTTGTAATGCTTTGTAAATAAAATCAAACAACCTTAGGAAAATGAGCCTGAGCGCCCTTGGATAAATTGAGAGTTTTTCTACTTCCAGAGCCCGGCCTTGGGCAAGGTTCTCCTGGTGCTTGCCTGGTCAATCAGGCTGTTAATGGTGGGCCACTGACCAACATATACATTACAAGCTGGTTGATCTGACTTTTACACTTCTCCCAGCAGTTTATATCTTTTGGTAAGATGTTGAATAGTCTGGGACCACTGCAGCCCTGCTTTTCACAGGGTTTATTTTGCATTTCCTCCCATATATCTCACTCCAGTATGTTATGACAGTGTGCAGATTTGAGACGAGGCCCACAAGTACTTTCCACGTTAATATCATGTATCTCTCCTCCGCTCCAGTGAGTACATAATTAAGACTAAGGAATTCCCAGTAATTTATATTCTTAATTGGCTTTATGCGGGCCGTAAACCATCTCTATCAGTTCCAGCTTTGATATTTCTTCTGCTCTGAACGGGACCATCACCAGTGAGCAGCACCAAAAAAAATATATATATATATATATATACTGAATACAAACATACAAGATCTGTATAAAAGAAATTCCAATGAGAGCGGCTACGAGGATATCAGATATTGAAAGAGAACTCGGAAGAATGTCCAGACGAAAAGTTGCTGAACTTCTTTAAAATGAGCATACATCACAACAGAGGAAAGATAAGGTACACCGAGAGATTATCTATATAAATCAGAAAAAGCATTCATGTCAGATACAAAAAAAAAAAAAAAAAAAAAAAGGCAACAAATCACCCACCCCTATAAACTGCAATTTATACCCTGACCTCTTGGCCTTACCAGACGTTACGCATCACCATACCACTATTTGCCCCGTCCTCAAACTCTCCCACTAACGTACCAGACCTTACGTGTCACCATTCCATTACTAGTTTCGTCCGCAACCGTTTCCCTCCCCTTCCTTCTACTTTCCGTCATTTCCGTCACAGCTGACCTCAACATAGTTTCTCTTCTCAGTCATCTTTTACTTTTATTCTCTCTCCACCTTCACCATCACTCTTCCCCTCCACCCACACGCTATCCCCCCCCCTACCCCTTCGACTCTTCCACCAATGTCCTCTCCAGCACCACCACTTATGCTTTTCTACCACTGTCATCACCACACACACACACACACACACACACACACACACACACACACACACACACACACACACACACACACACACACACACACACACACCACCACCACCACCACCACCACCACCACCACCACCACCACCACCACCACCACCACCACCACCACCACCACCACCACCACCACCTTCATTCGTACCAATACTAACACCACTTACATCATCACCACCGCCTCTCGGCCATACCCACTACAGCCCTCATTATCCCTGCCATCGCTGCTGAGCCACACCCACCACCACCACCACCGTCATCACCCCTTCCACTGTCACTCTGCCCTACTCACTACAACTATCATCACTTCTACCCCCACCACTACTGCCCCTCAGTAAAACTCCTCACACCATCATCTCTCTACCACCACTGTTCTCAGCCACACCCACTACAACCGCCAGCGTCGCTGTCCCCGCCGCCGCCATCACCGCCGCCGCCGCCATCACCGCGGGGAAGATGACCCCCCAGAAGCAAATATAGGTAACTTATAAAACAGAACTGTTTGTGCTGGCCTTTTAGCATGCTGACTCTCTAAGTTTTACACACTATAATTCGTCATCGTGATGGAACCTACATTCGAACTAAACAAGGGAAGAATCTACCCCCCTCCCACTTTTTCTCCGCCTCACAGAGCTAACCCCCGGCTTGCATCCCCTGCCTCCCTCCTTTCCCAGACCGAGAGAACAAAACATGGAACACAACTCAACCCCACAGATTCATAGGACATAGTTGAATGGTCACAGTATTCGCCACACAACTGAAAGCCCCTGACTTGATTCCCAGGTCCGGGGAAACTTATGAGCAAGTTTTCTTAGACCCTCTGATGTCCAGGTGTTCTGTATATGTTAGTGTGTCCTTTCTTGCACCTCCAGCTACTGCTCAACCTTCAAGGAAGGAGGGGGGAGGGGGTCTTGATGTTGTTGAAACACACTTTGTCCAAGGAATTTGAGGAGTCATCACTAACCTGTAAGCTACGGGTTTAGAGCTTCCCCGTGAATATAATATCTCTCTAAGCTAGTTGTGTGTATTTTTAATTTACATTTTCCTAATATGCTGCAGTTTTTTTTCCACATGTGTAGCGAATATTTTATTGCTGTGTCCTTATTTCAACTAGTAATGCAGCGCTCTCATTTCCTCCTGTGTTATGAGATGGTATCCACACACACTTTGCTTGTATTGAGTAATTTTTAGCTTTTCAGTTTCCCATGCCTTCTATAACATTGTTAAAGATGTTTCTGGCGTTAAGGTAAATTAAACTTTAGCCATATTTGGGAATCTTTATTACATAATAATAAAGATTCCCAAATGTTGCAAAAGTCTCAATCTTTAACTTGCTCGTTTTCTAAACCATTTATATCTTAAATTAAACTTATGGCAAGTTGGGGGCAACCATCGTCATCTCAGTTCGTAAATGAGGAGAGAAATGCATTTAGTGTTGACTTAGTCAGATTGGAATAATCAAGTAGTGATGGAGGCAAAGATGGGTGTTACCTACGCCAGCCAATTCAAAGTTAAGTAGAGAGGCCAGGAACAGAAATTCCATCACTGCAGCCACACCTCACTGTGCACAGGTTGCTCATTCTGTATCACACAAAACACTGACTGACTCAAGGTTGAGCTGTGTAAAACTATTCGGGTGACCTCTAAGATGCTGACAGCATGAACCTGGTGTTCACAATAAACTAGCTGCTATTGGCGGCAGTAATAAATAGTCTGTACGATACCTGCTGTGTGGTTTTAGTCGCTGTCTGGCCCTGTCTTGTCTGGACGGGGACGTTGCTCTTGTTTATTTTGCACGCGCAAAAAAAAAAAAAAAAAAAAGGGTTGCCGTTCGCCTTGGAAGCGTTGTTGGTCACGCGGCAATATAGCTGTAATAAAGGAACTAATTTTTTTTTTCTGATGCATGATGAAACGTTTTTTTCTTTATGGAAAGGTGCAACAGGGTTGGTGCAGTGTGGCGTGATCCATGAAGTTTTATATGGCGTAAGTGCATTTTTTGCTTGTGGGGAAGGAGTCCTTGTTCTTTCCTGGTTGAGTCTGCAGGGTTAATTATAGCACCTTCCCCACCTCTTGGTTACTAATGACCAGCTTCATTGATTTCTGGTCTCTACTGTCATACCCACTCTTTAAAACTATGTATTGTCTGCTTCTGGCAGCTCTCCATCCAGCCGCAGAAGTCGGCGAACTTTTTTGGATATTACCACAAAACAAATTTGTGTACAGCGAAATTACCACTAGACCTGAATCCTTACCTATTTTACATTATTGCCAGCTTAAGAAATGGTCCCTTCAAATTAGATTTTTAATTTTACTAAGAAGCTAAAAATTATTTGTTGGAAAAAATATAACTTTTATAATTTGCCTCGCTTATTAAATAATATTTTTTTATGGAATTTTATTTGTATGTTTAATGAGCCTTCATTACCTCCGAGATATAAATTTTTACCCCATTTGGAGCAATTTACCCCGGTTCCCCGACCTAGGATTGTAGCGCATCCCACATGTTCACTGTCCTAAGACTGAAGTATTTCCCGATAGCCCGGTGGTTGCTATGGATCTTTAGCATCTTAAACAACCACCTCTCTAGTCTCTAATTCCAAAATGTTTTATATTTCATGGTCATTACCAATTTGAGTTTACTGGGTTTAACCAGCTTAACTTTGATTTAATGTGAATTATCACACATCATACTTTAGCTTGAATCTGTTTGAAGTCAGGTTATGCCATTATCTAGTTTATTCCACGGCTTTACTACTAATACTGTGTTTACTGATATGCCTCACTCACTTTGGGTACTTTCAATTTGTGGCCCCCTTTTTTAGTGCCTTCCCTGACAGATACCATCTTTCCTTTACTTTTTTTCCATCAGGGGCAGAAAATTTAGTAACTCAGTCATCTAAATTCAGATAAGTTCTAATTCTTATTTTTGGATTTGTGGTTTCTCTCTCTCTAACTCGGTGAGGTTTCCACAGTGGTGTTGCATACCCATGGATTGGTCTTACCATGCAATAGTGTCTTACGGGAATCTTCAAGATTTCTCTCATTCCATTAATTACATGGCATTTATCAACATTATATTCCACCATCCGTCTGTTAATCTGTTTTCTCAGTATATCTTAAACTTTGGCACAGTGCACCATCTTCTATTGTTCTTCCAGTTTACCTTCTTTTAGTGAAATCCTAAAAATACATTTCAAACAACTTGAATGTAAATGCCTGCGTGCGTGCACAGGTATGTACACATTTCTGTGTGCGGAGGTCGAGTCGTTGCTTCTGGCCTCGCCTCATGTTCATAGACTGACATTACTAGCCTCTGGCCTCTTGATATCTCTTAGAACGATGTACGTATGTAGTTTGCATCCACTTATGCATACATTTCATCCACTTCCCCTGCTACCCTGAAACGAAAAACAAATCCGTGATTCATCTGTGCTTTTCCCCATGTACTGTACCTGGTCCTGGCATTTCAACTATTTATCTGCCCTATGAATTCATCTCTTGGGCGTCGTACTCGTATCTCCCCCAGTCGTCCTATCTTCCAGGATTGTCAGGTTCACTTCTAGCCTCGGCCCTGGAACTAGTCTAGCTAAACACCTGTATCCTTTTTAATCTTGAATGTTTATACAGGTAGAGGCTTCAAATTAGTTCTCCATATTCCAAGATGGGACTGAAATGCGGTATGTCTGGAATTTTATTGAGGGTCTTTAAAATTATTCTGAGATTTGTTAGCCTCGCTTAGGAAACCTAAGTAAGAATGGTTTATAAGAATCCCTCACGATATGTGAGGGATTCTTATAAATTATGTTTTCGCTCAGATCCTTTATTTTGATCTATAATTGCTTCTTTCCTTCCACATTGTACAGTTTCCGATCTCTTTCCTCAACAGGCTTATTCGGATGAAATCCTAACAGCTCTTATTTGGCCAATCATTCAGTTTGTCTCTGGAGTTCTCAGTGCTCTCACCTGATCGTATTCTTTTCAGCAGTTTCACTTAATCTATCGACCTCGTGGCTTTTGATGCTTCCAGCTTCTTTAATAGTGTTATTGCTTTCTCCTTTCTTATGTGAATTATGTCCAATATCTGCTGGTTTGCCCTTCCATTCCCTTGCTTTCTGGAACCACTCGTCACCCCAGTGAATCCCTCCTTAAATCTATGGCTTGTACTCACCTCACGTATTTATGGTCGCAGAAGTCAAGTCTCCGCTCCTGGTCCGATCTCTCGAAACTGGCTGCAACTGGATTCACACTATCTTGCTTCGTGAGCTCTATCATATAAATATATTTTTAAAGTTGTGTATAGATCCCATTTCTACCACTTCATTGTGGTCCAAGTCATTCCACTCCTTACCACAGTATACTACGTTTCCTGTTTCAAGTCCCAAAACAAGCTATATTTTTTTCATTATCGAAAAGGCCTTAAAACGTTAGTGGGTTTAAATTGTTCCCTTCTGTGGGCTTTGGTAATTTGAGACTGTTTAACTTTGTAGTCGTGAAGTGTTTATACCTTCTTTCAAGTGGATTAAGTGATGAGGCTTGAAGGTGTAACCTAGAGTGGGAGGGGAAGCCAGCGCTAGTAGCGGCTTGAGTAAATCGTACTTAAATAAAAATTAATGACAGGGGTGATAAGAAATTTTTTCCATGCATGGGAGGGAGGAAGGAGGAGGAGGAGGAGGAGCATCATCACTGAGGCACAGTCCGGTTAACGTCCTTGTAAGTGAGACGGGTAACCGCAGTTATCCGGTGGTTTTCCTTGGTGGCAACCGGCCGTGTGTTGGAGTCATACGTCCGGTGTCTAGTGTGGAGATGGGGGTGATGGCCATCTTGATTATATTATTTTGGTATCGTGGGTGAAGGGTAACTGATAAGATGTGTTTGTGGGTGAGCGGCAGTTACTGGAGAGTTTAGGATGCCGTGGGCGATGGGCGATTGTTGGATAGTGTAGTAGGTGACGGCTAATGGTGGGTGAAACAGTTGAACATTTCCTACCTCTACCCCTGGAGTCTACCTGGAGGTTATTCCGGGGATCAGCACCCCCGCGGCCCGGTCCACGACCAGGCCTCCCGGTGGATCAGAGCCTGAGCAACCAGGCTGTTGCTGCTGGCCGCGCGCAGTCCAGCGTACGAACCACAGCCCGGCTGATCCGGCACTAACTTTAGGTATCTGTCCAGTTCTCTCTTGAAGGCAGCCAGGGGTTTATTGGTAATTCCCTTTATGCTTGGTGGGAGGCTGTTGAACAGTCTTGGGCCCCGGACACTTGTGGCGTTTTCTCTTAGTGTACCAGTGGTGCCCCTACTTTTAATTTGGGGTATTTTGCATCGCCTGCCCAGTCTTTTATTTTCGTAGGGAGTGATTTGTGTGTGCAGATTCGGGACCATTCCTTCCAGGATTTTCTAAGTGTAGATTATGATATATCTCTCCTGCGTTCCAACGAGTACAAGTCAAGTGCTTCCAAGCGTTCCCAGTAGTTAAGGTGCTTGACAGAACTTACACGTGCAGTAAAGGTTCTCTGTACACTCTCTAGATCTGCAATTTCACCTGCTTTGAACGGAGATGTTAATGTACAGCAGTATTCCAACCTAGAGAGAGCAAGTGATTTGAAAAGGATCTTCATTGGCTTGCCATCTCGTTTTGAAGGTTCTCATTATCCATCCTATCATTTTCTTTGCACTTGTGATCTTGGCACTGTTGTGATCCTGAAAGTGAGATCTCCAGACATTACTACTCCCAGGTCCCTTACATTATTTTTCCGCTCTATTGTATGGCCAGAGTTTGTAGTATACTCTGTTCTAGTTATTATCCCTTCCAGTTTTCCATAACGGAGTAGTTGTAATTTGTCCTTATTGAACATCATATTGTTTTCCGTTGCCCACCGGAAAATTTTGTTTATATCTTTTATATCTTCTTGGAGGTTAACCGTATCCTCAATAGATGACAGCCTCATGCAGATACGGTGCTGTGGGTTACATCTCTGTCTATGTCTGATATGAGGATGAGGAACAGGATGGGGGCGAGTACTGTGCCTTGTGGAACAGAGCTCTTCACTATGGCAGTCTTCGATTTAACTCTGTTGACCACTCTTTGTGTTCGATTGGTTAGGAAGTTGAAGATCCATCTCCCCACTTTGCCAGTTATTCCTTTAGCACGTATTTTGTGAGCTATTACGCCATGATTTTACCTGTCAAACGCTTTTGCAAAGTCTGTGTATATTACATCTGCATTCTGATGTTCTTCCACTTCTTCCAAGGCCATATCATAGTGATCCAGTAGTTGTGAGAGGCAGGAGCGACCTGCCCTGAACCCATGTTGGCCTGGATTGTGCAGTTTTGGGGAATCCAGGTGATTTGCAATCCTGCTTCTTAGCACTCTTTCAAAGATTTTTATGGTCTATAGTTCTCAGCTAATGCTTTGCTGCCACCTTTATGGAGTGGGGCTATATCCGTTGTTTTAAGTGACTGTGGAGTTTCATCTATGTCCAAGCTCCTTCTCCGTAGTGTACTTAGGGCACGCGAGAGGGGTTTCTTGTAGTTCTTAATGAACACAGAGCTCCACTCCCGTGCAAACATCCCTGCACTAAACGTGTACTGGAAAATGATCAGCGACAAACAAATAGATAGACTAGAGACCCGACATGACTACTGGACCTCATACTTAGATGACGAACTACGCAGACCTGCAAACACACACAAAACCTCTTCTACTCTATACTAGCTCCTGACCCAATTCCTATATACAAATAACCTTGCTAAAATCTTGACTCGCTAACCTGTAACTCACAGGTATGGACCTTTAATAATGCCCTTGTACCATGCGATTCACACTTTGTCGCTCCCCCCCTTCCCCCCTCCAGTCACCTAGTTGCGCACGACCTCCTGAATCACCATCAGCTCAGCTACTGGGTTAAGCCCTGGTTCTTTCCCTCTTACAATAAACCCTCCTCTAACCAACCTATTCTTCCTCTATCCCCACTCACCCCTTCTTGGGGTCTTACCTAGAATCTATCGTATCGTATCGCTCCACGAGTCTGGGCCCGGGGCTGAGTGCATGGGCATGTTGTCAATGGCTTTTCAAAGTCTATGGGAGTTAAGGTAATGTCGGAAATCTGGCTTACATTTATGGAGTTTTGAGGCTCATTCATGAAATCATTTGGGTCGTCGATTCTCAGACTGATTAGTGGCTCACTAAACAGTCGTACTGGAATTTCAGTATTTAACTCATTTCGTTGTTGTTATCTGTGTAAGTCCCATCGTCTGAGTAAGGGCCCGATACTAGATGTGGTATTTGCCGTGTTTTTGGCATATGAAAAGAAATAACCCTCTAAAGTCTAAACAATAACAAACCATTCCTCCTCGTACCATGCATAAATTTTGCGCATACATTATATATACATTCAACAGCTAAACATATTCTGAATGAAGGAAAGAAGCTTCCCCCGAGACACCGTTTTGCTATGTAAAGAAAAAAAATGATCGTTTCTTCGCAGAGCGAAACTTCTCATTAAAAGAGACTCCGTGATTTGCCACCTTATTTATC
This sequence comes from Cherax quadricarinatus, assembly GCF_038502225.1. Taxonomy (NCBI): domain Eukaryota; kingdom Metazoa; phylum Arthropoda; class Malacostraca; order Decapoda; family Parastacidae; genus Cherax; species Cherax quadricarinatus. The sequence continues at coordinate 7,876,914 of NC_091304.1, read as the reverse complement.
TCCAAAACTGTTGTTGCTTGTTTGTATATTCTTTGAGCTGCTGCTCTTCAGTCGTTTACTATTTTTTAATTTGTCCATATAGTCTGTATTCCGTATGTATGATTTAAACTTTTAAAGCCTTAGCTTTTTCCCCTGTAGCATTCCTCCCTCTCGCATCTACTTTCCTGTAACCACAAGCCTCTGCACACTATTAACACTTCTTAAATCCACACCATACTTCGTCAACAACCTCTTCGTAACATTCTCACACGAGCAGACTTTCTGCCAACAGTTGCTCATATCTAAATAATTCACTTACGCTTTTCCCACTGACTGTTCTCATTATATTAAACTCCTATTCTATTTACTACCCGGTAATATATCAGTAATTCCTTTAAAATATGTATATAATATTAATACACAGTCTAGTCAAGCAGACTGCCCATGTGCACTTTATCGTGTCTCTCAAACTTATTAAAAAATAAGAATTAAGAATTGCCTTGTATTGGCAAACCTCTCTAAACACGATTCAGTTAAAGGCACCCTGTTACTAATTGCACCTGGCGCTCCAAACTACCCGAAACCTTCCACAACTCTCTCCCGCTTCAGCATTACGATCTCTTAAACATTCAGTTAATACTTTCCAAAAACTCCCGTACTCTGATACCGCCTTCAGGTGCATAATCACTTAGTATTACGTACTTTTCCCATCCCAATCTTATTCATAATCACAGTTCTTGACTTTAAAAATGTATATATTTTTTTTTTATCACTGACTGAGTTTACTTTCAAATCTTTGGACGTTTGCCAGCTTTTGAACGTCCTTGATCAGGTGGGGCTCCAGGCTAGCGCTGCATGTTTTGAAAACGGCCTGTTATATAATTCATTATCAAGGTTTCTGAAAGCTGTTTAAGATTTACTGTGTAGATGTTAGCAAAATGTACATCTGCATTTTACAATTTATAAATTAATTTCACGTACAGAAGCTTCGTGGAGCTTCGAAAAAGGTGTGTTAAGTGTTGATGATGAGAGGATTGTAGTAGGTGTGTAGATGTGGGATGATGAGATGGAGTATGGATGTTGGAAGCGGGCAAAGGAATATGAGGATTGCGAAAAAGGATAATGTGAGTAGATAATGACGGTGGTGAGGTTGTGTATGAAGATTGAGTGGTTAGAGATGTTGGAAAATGGCAGTAAGGACGATGTAAGAGCGAGGAGTACCTGACCCTGAGCAAGGCAGATGGTGGTGGTGGTAGTAGTAGTTTGTGGGGGAGGGGGGTCTCAAATGAGTGACGCACGCACACTCATTCTAGGTGACTGGCAGGCCTTCGCCCTCCGTGCGTGTAATCGCTGGGGTGTACCCTCAGGAAGGGGGGGGGGGCTTAACTCCTGGCTTCACCTTTTAAGATCTAATAGATTAACACATTTGATTCAGTGTCGGTGGCTCATTCAGGTGTTCAGTTTCCACCAGTCCCATTGTCCTAGTCCTACTTCCGATGTCTCTTATCACATTTCTCATGCCCCTTCGCTCCATCAATACGAAGAAAAGTAGAGCACTACTATAAGAACATAACGAAGGAACACTGCAGCAGGCCTACTGGCCCATGCGAGACAGGTCCAAGTCTCCTACCGGCTTAAGCCAATGCACCCAACCTAGTCAGGTCAGGTCACATTGACTTAAGGGAGGAATACGGCAACCTACCTGGTAGCACAAGCTATCAGGTCCAACTCGCACCCACCCACATCCACTCATGTATTTATCCAACCTATTTTTAAAGCTACACAACGTTCTGGCCTCTATAACTGTACTTGGGAGTTTGTTCCACTCATCCACAACTCTATTACCAAACCAGTACTTTCCTATATCCTTCCTGAATCTGAATTTTTCCAACTTAAAACCATTGCTGCGAGTCCTGTCTAGGCTAGATATTTTCAGCACACTATTTACATCCCCTTTATTTATTCCTGTCTTCCATTTATACACCTCAATCATATCCCCCCTAATTCTACGTCTTTCTAGAGAGTGCAGATTCAGGGCCCTTAGTCTATCCTCATAGGGAAGATTTCTGATACATGAGATCAACTGTCATCCTCCTTTGTACATTTTCCAGAGCATTTATATCCATTCTGTAATACGGTGACCAAAACTGTGCAGCATAATCTAAATGAGGCCTAACCAAGGATGTATAGAGTTGAAGAACAACCTGAGGACTCCTATTATTTATGCTTCTTGATAAGAAGCCAAGGATTCTATTAGCTTTATTGCAAACACTTATGCACTGTTGTCTTGGTTTCAGATTACTGCTAACCAGAACTCCTAAGTCTTTTTCGCATTCCGTAATATTTAGATCTACATTATTTAGTTTATATGTGGCATGGTTATTGTCCTGTCCAACATTTAGAACTTTGCATTTGTCTATATTAAACTGCATCTGCCACTTCTCTGACCACTGCATCAGTCTATTCAAATCTTCCTGGAGTGCTCTAATGTCCTCGTCAGAATGAATTCGACGGCCTATTTTGGTGTCATCGGCAAACTTGCTGATGTCGCTCTTTATGCCCTCATCTATGTCGTTTATGTAGATAGTGAACAGCAGGGGGCCCAACACTGACCCCTGTGGAACACCGCTCGTGACGCTTCCCCACTCTGATTTCTCCCCATTTATGCAAACTCTCTGCTGCCTATTTGTCAACCATGCCTCTATCCAGGAAAAAAATTCTCCTCCTATTCCATGTGCCTTAATTTTCCTCTATAGTCTCTGATGTGGGACCCTGTCAAAAGCCTTACTGAAGTCCATATACACAATATCATATTCATTACCATGATCTACCTCCTCAAATACCTTAGTGAAAAAAGTTAATAAATTCGTAAGGCAGGAACGCCCCTTTGTAAAACCATGCTGAGATTCGTTGATTAATTTATGCTTTTCAAGGTGGCTACGAACTGCCTCGGCAATTATTGATTCCATAAATTTTCCCACTATGGAGGTTAGGCTTATTGGTCTATAGTTCGAAGCTAAGGACCTGTCACCTGCTTTGAAAATAGGTATCACATTTGCCATTTTCCACTTATCTAGCACCTTGCCAGTTTGCAGTGATATGTTGAAAAGATTAGCCAAAGGTTTGCTAAGCTCCTCTTTACATTCCTTTAGAACTCTTGCATACAGTTCATCAGGGCCTGGGGATTTGTTAGGTTTTAATTTATCTATTTGCCTAAGGACCATGTCACTTGTGACCCTAATCGTGCACAGTTTATTATCGTCCTGTTCTACATAATTTATCATTTCTGGAATATCGCTGGTATCCTCCTGTGTAAAAACTGAGAGGAAGTATGTGTTAAAAATTCTACACATTTCCTTATCACTGTCAGTGAGCTGACCCGAGGAACTTTTGAGTGGGCCTATCTTGTCCCTGATCTTACTTCTGTATACCTGAAAGAATCCTTTTGGGTTAGTCTTCGATTCTCTTGCAACTTTAACCTCATAATCTCTTTTTGCTTTTCTAATTCTCTTTTTTATTTCTCTCTTTAACTGAATATATCGATTTCTTAATTGCCCCTCTCCTCTTTTGATTTGCCTATATATGCCTCTTTTTTGACCAATCAGATATTTTAATCTATTGTTCATCCATTTAGGATCATTTTTGTTTGATCTGATTTCCCTATTTGGAACATAATTTGACTGAGCAGCTAGAACTATGCCCTGGAAAGCGTCATATCGGCAACCATCACCGCCTACCTGACCCTTAGTCAGGTCATTCCAGTTCAGCCCACCTAAGTAATTTTTCAGTCCTATGAAATCAGCCAAGCGAAAGTCAGGGACAGAGACTTGATTGCCATTATTAGGGGAATTCCATGATATATTAAAACTAGTGGCATACTAGGCAGGATACATTCACATACCTGGTCTTTCCTAGTAGCCCATACTATGCAACTTCGGGACTAGCTGCAGACCCGTGGACTTTATAGTGCATCCGTATTTCATTAGGTGCAGGTTTCATATTGGTGTTGTATTTTAGAGGTTTGGCTTGACGTACATGGCGCCTTGTACAACCTGTTTGACAAGATGACAATTCTAACATTTGACAGTCATGCAGATATTGTTGATGTAAAAATGTGTGTAATTACAGAGAGAGGTTTAGTGTGGTGATTCATCCCTAGGTACTTAGTCTGGTGTCTGAAGTGTCTTACCCTGCAAATGGTACTGTCACTGATCGTTGCTTTCCCACTCCCATCCTCGTGACTTAGCACGTTGGTTCAAACTCAGCAGCAGTGTCTATTTGCGTGGTCGCCTAGTCGTGCTTGTAGGGATTTTTGTTCCACTTATTTGAATTACTAGCAACTAGCTTTACTGATAGGAATCGTCTAGGGCCCAATCACACCTATTGTCCCACCTCTTGATCTAGCTAATTCATCTTACTATTCTGAGACTAGAAAAATATTTCTTAACGCTTTGTGGGTCATCTTCATGTTTAGCTGCTATCTACTCATCCTCGAAATAACCTTTCCCTATTTACTATCGTGTCTCCTGAGTAGTCTGTGTTCTGATATGTCCCTTTGGTTTTTTTTTAACGTTGGATTGAATTAAATTGTCTTTGTTCATAAACCAAATGTAAAAGTTTTGAAGAGGAAACTGGATCTGTATTTCTGCGCTAATGCCAAATCAACTAGGCTGTGATGGATATGTGGGAGAAGGGGCCTCCACCTGTAACTCAATCGGTAAAAAAAAAGTCTTGTCCCAAGTTAGCCTGCGAGGGCAGCCCCAATTGAAAAGTCATAGGTTTGTGTGTATATATAGTAGTAATAACTGTGTGTGCGCGCGCGCACTATGTATGAATCCTGCCTCCACCACACTGAGACAAAGGAAATACTTCTAGCATCTCTACGGTCATTTGTGATTTTAATTTTCAAAGGTGTCCCTGAGTTTACGTTTCTCACCTCTCAAACAGCCCTTCCCTGTCTATCAATTCCCATAAGTATTATGTATGTTTTTTTTTTCATGCCTTCCCATCTCCCCCCTGGTTCTTCTGTCCTCCAATGTCGTTAGGTCCAGTTTCTTTAACTCATACCTTATGCCCCTTGGCTCTTGAGCAAGCCTTGTTGAATACTTCTTCACTTTCTCCACTTTCTTAACTTGCTTTTTCAGGTGCGGATTCCATACTGTTGCTGCATACCCCAAGATGGGCCTAACGTTTGATGTATAAATGGCTATGAATGACTCTATTTAGAGTTGTCTGAAGGCTTCTCAGATTTGCCAGACGAGCATTGGCTACAAAGGTTATCCTGCTGACGTGAGCCTCTAGCGGCCACTATTCTCGCCCCATAGGTCTTTTTCTTTGAGTGGAGTCTGCAGCCTGTCTCCCTAATCTATACCCCATTTCTGGTTTTCTTGCTCATTCTCATCATGACCTTGCATTTACTGGGTTTGAATTCAATCAACCACTTTTCTGATCACTCCTGTAATTTGTCCAAATCGCTTTGGAGCATTTCCTTGTCCTCATCTATTTTTATTTTCGTTAGTTTTATTTCACCTGCAAAACAGGGATATGTTTGAATTAATCCCATAAACCAGAAATCGTGCTGGTCCTAATACCGATCCTTACAGATCCCCGCTAGGTACTTTTCCCCATTCTGACGTCTCCTGACAATCGCTTCTCGTTTCTTTCGCCTAAAATACTCTTTGATGCATTGAAGTAAGTTCCCTGATATTTCCGCCTGAATCTCAAATTTTTGGTCCATCCTCTTGTGGGGCAGTGTCAAACGCCTTCTTAGTCTAAATAAAAATGCAGTGTAACCCCCCTCCCCCCTCTCTCCGTCGTGCATCAGTTACTTTATCATCGAACTCCAACAGACTAGTAAGAAAATTTGCAATACCTAAACCTGTGTTGGTTATTGTTTATGAAACCACTTCAAGTGTTGCACCATTCTTTCCCTGATAAGTATCTCCATTACCTTGCAAGGTCTGCACGTCAGAGAAACTGGTTTGTATTTTAATGCCTGTTGTCTATCTCCTTTTCTCAATTTAGGGACTGCATTTGCTGTCTTCCACATCTCTGGTAACTGTCCCGTATCCATTCGCTTGTAAATCAAGGCTAGTGGTTCAAACAATGCTTTTTGCACCCTCTAGCAGAATCCATGGTGACACATTGTCAGGTCCCATTGCCTTTGATGTAGCCGGGTTCGATTCCCGGCTGGTCGCAGTATTGTATTTGCTTAAAAAACCATTTGTGTGTGTGTGTGTACTCACCTAGTTGTGGTTCCAGAGGTCGAGTCACAGCTCCTGGCCCGCCTCTTCACTGGTCCCTACTAGGTCACTCTTCCTGCTCCATGAGCTGTATCATACCTCTACTTTAAGCGATGTATGGATCCTGCCTCCACTACATCACTTCCTGACAACTCTGTGACTGAAGAAATACTTCTTAACATCCCTGTGATTCATCTGAGTCTTCAACTTCCAACTGTGACCCCTTGTTGCTGTGTCCCATCTCTGGAACATCCTGTCTCTGTTCACCTAGTCGATTTCTCTCAGTAGTTTATATGTCGTTATCATATCCTCCCGATCTCTCCTGTCCTCCAGTGTTGTTAGGTCGATTTCCCTTAACCTCTCCTCGTAGGACATGCCCCTTAGCTCTGGGGACTAGTCTTGTTGCAAACGTTTGCACTTTCTGTAGTTTCCTTACGTGCTTGGCTAGGTGTGTATTCCAAACTGTTGTTGCATACTCCAATATAGGCCAAACGTACACTGTGTATAGGGTCCTGAACGATTCCTTATTTAGATGTCGAAATGCTGCTCTTAGGTTTGTCATGTAGGGGGTATCGGAATGAATAGGATATAAGTGGGGAATTTGGGAGTAGGGGATTATGTAGGCAGGGGAGAGGCAGGCGAGGTGGTAGGAGTGAGATGATTAGCGGAGGTAGGTAGGTAATGACAGGTCAGTGGTGACCACCACGACACACTCATTAACTCTACACTACTCACTAACATATGCCTCGCCCATTCTTCACTCATATAAACATAAATGGAAATAAGAATAAATAACGGGGACAGTGAATATTACTATTCTACTCAAACACAGTTTATTATTAAGTCTTTGTACAATAATATATTTGGGAACAGGAGAACACTATTGTGGTTTAGATAAATGGGATGGTATACATAAGCAGTGAGACAGGGAATACAATCAACTGATCCCAATCATATGTAGCATCTTGCCTAGAAGGGGAGTAGGAAATGAATGGTTGTCTAGGGCAATTGGTGTAAATTGCTGGCTAGACAGATACTGCAAGGAACTTGCAATCCCATTCATTGTCTTACAAAACACAATACAGTCTTACAAAACACACTACTGTCTTACAAGACACACTACAGTCTTACAAGACACACTACAGTCTTACAAGACACACTACAGTCTTAGAAGACAAATTACAGTCTTACAAGACATACTACAGTCTTACAAGACTGGAACAACTTTTATGGCAAACATGATATGTATGCAAGGGATGGGGTTCATCTCTCTGGGGCAGGGGTGGTAGCACTTGCAGACTCGATTGAGAAGGCCATTGGTGAAATGCCTATGATTTTAAACTGATGGAAGATAGAGGTATGGGTGTGTGTGGGAAACAAGCAGGTTGCAACACTAGGGTTGGAAACAGTAAATGTATAAAAGGCATTCAGCATGAAGTTATAAATAAAGACAATAGAACAGGTCAGCAAACAAAGGGGGACAGCAGAGGGCAGCAAGGGACTAGCTCCCTTAAGGTTTACTATACTAATAGCAGGAGTGTTAGAAATAAGATAGATGAGCTAAGATTAATTGCAAGTGCAGGAAACATAGATATTATTGCTATAACAGAGACCTGGCTCAATCTGAAAGATAGAGAGATGCCCTCTGAATGTCACATACAAGGCTATAAATTATTCCACACTGACAGGGTCAACAGGAAAGGTGGTGGAGTAGCGATGTATGTCAGAGACAATTTAAATTGTTGTGTTAGACAAGATATTAAATTAGAAGCGTCAGCCACTGAATCTGTTTGGTTACAGCTTCTCGAGGGCCGAGAAAAACTAATTTTGGGTGTGATTTACAGGGCCCCAAATCTTGATAGGGAGTGCAGTAAACTTCTATGGGACGAAATTCGTAAGGCATCTACATACGAAAATGTTGTGCTAATGGGAGATTTCAATTATAGACAGATTGACTGGAGCAATTTGACAGGAAATTTAGAGTCGGGTGACTTTCTTGATACGATCCAGGATTGTTTTTTAAAACAGTTTGTGACAGAGCCAACTAGGGGAAATAACCTCCTTGACTTGGTTCTTGCCAGTAGGGAAACACTAATTAATAATCTTGAGGTTAATGATGAGCTTGGGGAGAGTGATTACAAATCACTCAGTTTTAACATATCATGGAATTCCCCTAATAATGGCAATCAAGTCTCCGTCCCTGACTTTCGCTTGGCTGATTTCATAGGACTGAAAAATTACTTAGGTGGGCTGAACTGGAATGACCTGACTAGGGGTCAGGTAGGTGGTGATGGTTGCCGATATGATGCTTTCCAGGGCATAGTTCTAGCTGCTCAGTCAAATTATGTTCCAAATAGGGAAATCAGATCAAACAAAAATGATCCTAAATGGATGAACAATAGATTAAAATATCTGATTGGTCAAAAGAGAGGCATATATAGGCAAATCAAAAGAGGAGAGGGGCAATTAAGAAATCGATATATTCAGTTAAAGAGAGAAATAAAAAAGGGAATTAGAAAAGCAAATAGAGATTATGAGGTTAAAGTTGCAAGAGAATCGAAGACTAACCCAAAAGGATTCTTTCAGGTATACAGAAGTAAGATCAGGGACAAGATAGGCCCACTCAAAAGTTCCTCGGGTCAGCTCACTGACAGTGATAAGGAAATGTGTAGAATTTTTAACACATACTTCCTCTCAGTTTTTACACAGGAGGATACCAGCGATATTCCAGTAATGATAAATTATGTAGAACAGGACGATAATAAACTGTGCACTATTAGGGTCACAAGTGACATGGTCCTTAGGCAAATAGATAAATTAAAACCTAACAAATCCCCAGGCCCTGATGAACTGTATGCAAGGGTTCTAAAGGAATGTAAAGAGGAGCTTAGCACACCTTTGGCTAATCTTTTCAACATATCACTACAAACTGGCATGGTGCCAGATAAGTGGAAAATGGCAAATGTGATACCTATTTTCAAAACAGGTGACAGGTCCTTAGCTTCGAACTATAGACCAATAAGCCTAACCTCCATAGTGGGAAAATTTATGGAATCAATAATTGCCGAGGCAGTTCGTAGCCACCTTGAAAAGCATAAATTAATCAACGAATCTCAGCATGGTTTTACAAAGGGGCGTTCCTGCCTTACGAATTTATTAACTTTTTTCACTAAGGTATTTGAGGAGGTAGATCATGGTAATGAATATGATATTGTGTATATGGACTTCAGTAAGGCTTTTGACAGGGTCCCACATCAGAGACTATTGAGGAAAATTAAAGCACATGGAATAGGAGGAGAAATTTTTTCCTGGATAGAGGCATGGTTGACAAATAGGCAGCAGAGAGTTTGCATAAATGGGGAGAAATCAGAGTGGGGAAGCGTCACGAGCGGTGTTCCACAGGGGTCAGTGTTGGGCCCCCTGCTGTTCACAATCTACATAAACGACATAGATGAGGGCATAAAGAGCGACATCGGCAAGTTTGCCGATGACACCAAAATAGGCCGTCGAATTCATTCTGACGAGGACATTCGAGCACTCCAGGAAGATTTGAATAGACTGATGCAGTGGTCGGAGAAGTGGCAGATGCAGTTTAATATAGACAAATGCAAAGTTCTAAATGTTGGACAGGACAATAACCATGCCACATATAAACTAAATAATGTAGATCTTAATATTACGGATTGCGAAAAAGATTTAGGAGTTCTGGTTAGCAGTAATCTGAAACCAAGACAACAGTGCATAAGTGTTCGCAATAAAGCTAATAGAATCCTTGGCTTCATATCAAGAAGCATAAATAATAGGAGTCCTCAGGTTGTTCTTCAACTCTATACATCCTTGGTTAGGCCTCATTTAGATTATGCTGCACAGTTTTGGTCACCGTATTACAGAATGGATATAAATTCTCTGGAAAATGTACAAAGGAGGATGACAAAGATGATCCCATGTATCAGAAACCTTCCCTATGAGGATAGACTAAGGGCCCTGAAACTGCACTCTCTAGAAAGACGTAGAATTAGGGGGGATATGATTGAGGTTTATAAGTGGAAGACAGGAATAAATAAAGGGGATGTAAATAGTGTGCTGAAAATATCTAGCCTAGACAGGACTCGCAGCAATGGTTTTAAGTTGGAAAAATTCAGATTCAGGAGGGATATAGGAAAGTACTGGTTTGGTAATAGAGTTGTGGATGAGTGGAACAAACTCCCAAGTACCGTTATAGAGGCCAGAACGTTGTGTAGCTTCAAAAATAGGTTGGATAAATACATGAGTAGATGTGGGTGGGTGTGAGTTGGACCTGATAGCTTGTGCTAACAGGTCGGTTGCCGTGTTCCTCCCTTAAGTCAATGTGACCTGACCTGACTAGGTTGGGTGCATTGGCTTAAGCCGGTAGGGACTTGGACCTGCCTCGCATGGGCCAGTAGGCCTTCTGCAGTGTTCCTTCGTTCTTATGTTCTTATGTTCTTAACTTGACCAAAATGAATGTAACTTACAATATAGTTCAGAGGGCAGTTCATCACAGGAACTAAGCCACAGGTCCCAAGACCTACACAGCACGAGTACTGCGCCAAGCCAGTACTCTGCCCAATGCCTCCAACAGTCTACTCCAGAGACTTCAGCAGCCTTCTCCCGAGCCCTGCACCCCAGCAGCAGCTCCGCTCGAAGTCTCTGCTCAGGAGCTCTGCACCCCAGCAGCAGCTCCGCTCGAATCTCCTGTGCTCAGCTGTTCCTTGGTCTTATATCGTGGTCCAAGCACCCTCCACAACCACGTGTACGACCTGACGCCTGGATTTGATGCCGTCAAGAACAAAAGACCTCAGACGTAAGCCGGAAAGGCGTGTCTCTGACAGACATTTGCCAAGGCAAGGTGACCATATAATTGGTTAAATTAGGTCTCCCCAGAGACCTCACAAGCCCAGCTGACCTACATCACAGGTTCGCTAGGCGCCCATATGCTGCAGCAGTTATTTGGTTGATGTGCGCCTCAGGAAATGTGCCCGGTGTTATACTCGCCCCAAGACCCTTTTCCTTGAGTGAGGTTTGTAGTCTCTTGCCCCCTAAACCGTACTCAGTGTGTGGTCTTCTTTGCTCTTCCCCAATCTTCATGACTTTGCACTTGATGGGGTTGAACTCCAGGAACCAGTTGCTGGACCAGGCCTGCAGCTTGTCCAAATCCCTTTGTAGTTCTGGCTGGTTCTCGTCCGATTGAATTCTTCTCATCAATTTCACATTATCTGCAAATGGGACACTTCTAAGTCTATTCCTTCCGTCATGTTCACAAATACCAGAAACAGCACCGGTCCTAGGACCGACCCCTGTGGAACCCCGCTCGTCACAGGCGCCCACTCTGACACCTCGCCACGTACAATGACTCAGTGTTGTCTTCCTGATAGGTATTCCCTGATCCATTGCAGTGCCTTCTCTGTTATCCCTGCCTGGTTCTTCAGCTTTTGCACTAATCTATTGTGTGGAACTGTGTCAAACGCCTTCTTACAGTCCAAGAAAACGCAATCTACCCATCCCCCTCTCTTGTCTTACTGCTGTCACCCTGTCATAGAACTCCAGTAGGTTTATGACACAGGATTTCCCGTCCCTGTTGCTGATAAGCGTATTCCTTTCTAGGTGCTCCACCACTGTGTGTGTGTACTCACCTCACCTAATTGTGGTTGCAGGGGTCGAGACTCGGCTCCTGGCCCTGCTTCTTCACTGAACGCTACTAGGTCCTCTCTCTCTCTGCTCCATGAGCTTTGTCATACCTCATCTTAAAGCTATGTATGGTTTCTGCCTCCACTACCTCACTTGCTAGGCTATTCCACGTCCTGACTACTCTATGACTGAAGAAATGCTTCCTAACATCCCTTTGACTCATCTGGGTCTTCAACTTCCAGTTGTGACCCCTTGTTTCTGTGTCCCCTCTTTGGAACATCCTGTATCTGTCCACCTTGTCTATTCCACGCAGTATTTTGTATATCGTCATCATATCTTCCCTAACCCTCCTGTCCTCCAGTGTCGTCAGTCCGATTTCCCTTAACCTTCCTTCATAGGACATTCCCCTTAGCTCTGGAGTTAACCTTGTCGCAAACCTTTGCACTTTCTCTAATTTCTTGACGTGCTTGATCAAGTGTGGGTTCTAAACAGGTGCTGCATACTCCAGTATGGGTCTGATGTACACGGTGTACAGTGTCTTGAACGATTCTTTACTAAGGTATCGGAACGCTGTTCTCAGGTTTGCTAGGCACCTATATGCTGCAGCAGTTATCTGGTTGATGTGTGCTTCCGGAGACGTGCTCGGTGTTATACTCACCCTAAGATCTTTGTCCTTGAGCGAGGTTTGCAGTCTTTGGCCACCTAGCCTATACTCTGTCGGTCTTCTGTGCCCTTCTCCGATCTTCATGACTTTGCATTTGGCGGGGTTAAATTCGAGAAGCCAGTTGCTGGACCAGGTGTCTAGTCTGTCCAGGTCTCTTTGAAGTCCTGTCTGATCCTCATCTGATTTAATTCTCCTAATTAACTTCACATTATCTGCGAACAGGGACACTTCTGAGTCTAACCCTTCCATCATGTCATTCACATATACCAGAAATAGCACTGGTCCTAGGACCGACCCCTGTGGAAGCCCACTCGTCACAGATGCCCACTGTGATACCTCATCACGTACCATGACTCGTTGTCGCCTCCCTGTCAAGTATTCTCTGATCCATTGCAGTGTCCTTCCTGTTATACGTGCCTGATCCTCTAGCTTCTGCACTAATCTCCTGTGAGGAACTGTGTCAAAGGCCTTCTTGCAGTCCAAGAAGATGCAATCAACTCGCCCCTCTCTCTCGTGTCTTACTTCTGTTACTTTATCATAAAACTCCAGAAGGTTTGTGACACAGGATTTGCCTTCCATAAATCCGTGCTGGTTGGCGTTTCTACTCTTGTTCTGTTCCAGGTGCTCCACCACTCTCCTCCTGATAATCTTCTCCATGACTTTGCATACTATACACGTCAGTGACACTGGTCTATAGTTTGGTGCCTCTTTTCTGTCTCCTTTTTTTAAAAGTAGGAACTACATTTGCCCTCTTCCATACCTCAGGTAGTTGCCCAGTTTCAAGGGATGTGTTGAAGATTGTGGTTAGTGGCACACACAACATATCCGCTCTCTCTCTAAGGACCCTCGGGGAGATGTCCAGTCTCCTTGCCTTTGAGGTATTAATGTCCCTTAGCAGCTTCTTCACCTCCTCCTCAGTTGTATGTATGTCATCCAACACTTGTCGATATATTCCTTGCTGGTGTCCCCCTCTGTTCTGTCCTTCCAGAGGCCTTTCTGTCCCCATTGTAAATACTTCCTTAAATCTCATGTTGAGCTCCTCGTGTACCTCTTGATCGTTTCTTGTGAGTTCCCCACCTTCTTTCCTCAGCCTGATCACCTGGTCTTTGACTGTTTTCTTCCTCCTAATGTGGCTATACAGCAGTTTCGGGTCAGACTTGACATTCGATGCTGTGTCGTTTTCGTACTGTCGCTGGGCCTCCCTCCTTACCTGTGCATACTCGTTTCTGGCTCTTCGATTAATCTCCTTATTTTCCCGGGTCCTTTGCCTCCTGTACCTTTTCCATTCTCTGGTGCACTTAGTTTTTGCCTCCCTACACCTTCGGGTAAACCAAGGACTCGCTTTGGTCTTCCCATTATTTCTGTTGCCCTTGGGAACAAACCTTTCCTCTGCCTCCTTGCATTTTGTTGTTACATATTCCACCTCATTTACTGACTTTCCTACCAGTTCTCTGTCCCAGTGAACCTCCTGCAGGAAGTTCCTTATACCTTATAGTTTGGCTTTTTCCATTCAATTCCTGTTACCCTCTCCACTTGTAACTCTACTATATATTCAAAACTCAGAACCACGTGATTGCTAGCTCCAAGGGGCCTCGCGTAAGTGATGTCCTCCATGTCTGAACTGCTCAGGGTGAACACAAGGCCCAGTCTTGCTGGGTCATCTTCCCCTCTCTCTCTCTGGTAGTGTCCCTGACATGTTGATGCATGAGGTTTTCCAGTACCACATCCATCATCTTGGCTCTCCATGTTTCGGGACCCCATGTGGCTCCAGGTTTTCCCAGTCGATCTCCCTGTGGTTGAAATCGCCCATAACCAGTAACTTTGCTCTGCCCGAGTGAGCTCTTCTTGCCACCTCTGCCAGTGTGTCCACCATCGCTCTGTTGTTTTCTTCGTAGTCCTCTCTTGGCCTCCTGCCGTTCTGTGGTGGGTTATACATCACTCCAATGACTACTTTGTTCCCCAGACTGAGTTGTACCTACTGTGTAGTCCCTTTCTCAAATCTCGTCCATGCCTTCCATTTCCTCAAATCCCCATCTGTTTTTTATGTGTGTGTGTGTGTGTGTGTGTGTGTGTGTGTGTGTGTGTGTGTGTGTGGAATCTGTCTTTTATTACCTCAGGATTTTATACATAGTAAGCAGCTCTCTCCTTTCGCTCCATTCTTTTGGGGTCATCACATTTGTTATCTCTCGGCTTATGGACATGTCTTATTGCTAACTTTTGGACTTCTCAAGTTCTGGCACATGCGTGATCAAGTGGGGGTGCCACGCTGGGGTTTGCATAAGTTGTATATAGTAACTAATGATTCCTTGTTCAGGTTCTTGAATGTTGTGTTTGAAATTTGACAGTCGTACGTGTGCTACCAAAGTTATCCAGCTTATGTACACCGCTGACCGATGCTGCTTGTGATGCTGACGTCTGATTCGTTCTCCTTCGAAAATATGAAAGGTTAACCCCTTCCCCACTTCCACCACACCTATGCCTTCCCTCAGCTATATTCCCTCTTCTTGAATCTGCATGACTGTTTGGTTTGATAATCCATGTACACTTTTGGGCTGCGTCTTCCCTCCTGGCTCCGTCTCTCCAGCTTTGTTAATAAGCATTATTTGTTCCTATAGCCTCTTGAGATTCCAGCTCATGGATCTCTCTCTTAGGTCGACTAACGTGATTTCACTAGGTCATATATTTACTTTTGAAGCCATATATTCGTGTCACTATTATATCCTGACTCTGTCTGTTACACTTCCTAACTATTCATAATTTCTAAAAAAAAAAATAATCTTGGCTTGTTTAGGTGGGCATCTTCCATCCTCCTGGACCCTCTACCTTCCCGGATCTTCCCATTTTCGTGTCTTCCTTCGTCTACCCAGTCTTTGCCCCGGAGAATTACTCTGGATGACTGCTCCTCCAGTGATGGGATAACTAGCTATTGCATTCTTCCTGCTGGTTGGAGCTCACTCCATTTGTCCTGTTATTTGCTTCTGAAATCGTTTAATTTCCTCCCACAAGGTGTTATGGAGTGCATAAAGCAACCAAATCAGATTTTTTTTCTCTGGTACCAGTCTAGAAATTTTGGAGCTGCTCGTTGTATGGTTTGGTGCTGCTGTATACCAGCATTGGTCGTATTTATGGAGCGTTAAGGAGGCTTTATATTTTTGTATTTTGAACGCCACCCTCACGATTGCTGATCTACTGTTCTCTCTAGATACAGGATCGGGCGCGTACAACTCGCCGATAGCCATTTTCTTGCAGCTGCTCCTTCGTCTGTTAACCTTGGGGCATGCACCTGACTGTGGAGCACATTTTAATTGTCCACGCTTCAGCCTTTTTGCTTAAATCGTGGGCTATATAATTACCGGAGTACTTATAAGGACTTCGAAGAGCTTTTGACACTGCCACTTTAATGAAGTTTTTGACAGATGTAGGTTACTTTAACCGGTACGTGTTTCCTTAAGATACCTGCTGCCCATTGTTCACCCATCAGTAAAATGGGTACCTGGGTGTTAGTCGATTGGTGTGAGTCACAACCTGGGACAAAATTGACATAATATGTTCGAAATGCTTTGCATAGCAAGGGGCTTTCTATATAGAAGTGTCATTGATGTCAGCTAGGTCTGTATACCTTGTACATATACTTGTAGAAATAAAGATTATTATTATTATTATTATTATTATTATTATTATTATTATTATTATTATTATTAGTCTTTATATTTGCTACATAGTTTTACCTTGGGAGTTTTTGTGTGTGATATTTTTCCCCAGAGAGAGCTGAGTGATCTCGCAGGACATAATCCTCTTCAGATCTCACATCTTACTGACTTAAAATGCGTCACTAACGCTGCTTGTGGTATGCTGGCTCGCTGCAAGTGACTGGTTTAGCATGATGTCCACACCCAGGTTTTTCTGTCGTTCATGAATATCCCTTCCTAGGTGTTAAGCTGTCACTTGATTGCTTCTCTCCCTGTCCCTTCCTTGTCTTCCCCCCCTCCCCCCCTCTTTCAGTCGACCTTTCTTTTCCTTAACCCCTCGTCTTACCCTCCTCCCCTTATCTTTGTCCACCCATCTCCCCCTACTGCTGTATGCCCTCCTCTTTCCTACCCTCTCTCGTCCTCGTTCAACCTCTCCCCCTTCCCCCTCCTTCCCTCCGTGCGTCCATTCACCTCTGAGTGCGCTGCTGGCTGCCACTCACCCATGGGGCTGGTGGAATGGTCCCCTACCGCCATGATCACATAGAGCCCTCCTTCCCTCTACCCTATTCTCTCCCTTCTGTCCCATTTTTTTCTCCTTTCCCCTTTTTTCCCCCACTCTTACTACCCCCTAGTCTCCCAACTCTCAGGCTGACAGATTTCAACACCTCATATGAGCCCCATCCTGCCTGTTGGAATAATAAGATATCACATGGACCCCCCCCCCCAATGGAAACAAGTCACTTTGACTTGGGGGGGGGGTTATCCTAGGTAATTTACACACGTTAAACTATGTATGATAGTTGTATTTGTGTACCTGTGCCTAAATAAACTGAGTATAAAATAGGAGCACTCTACTGGCTTATCCAATTTTGTTAAAAAAAAAAAAAAAAAAAAAACTCCCCACTACCTTAACCCCCTTGTCTCCATCTCTAAAGAACATAACATCATAAGAAAGAAGGAACACTGCAGCAGGCCTATTGGCCCATGCGAGGCCACTGACCCAATCTAGTCAGGTCTAGGTCACATCCATTTAAGGAAGGAACACGGCATCAGACCTATTAGCACAAACTAGTCAGGTCCAACTCAAACCCACCCACAGCCACTCGTGTATTTATCTAACCTGTTTTTAAAAGCACACAACGTTTTAGTTTCTATGACGGTATTCAGGAGTTTGTTCCACTTATCCACAACTCTATTACCAAACCAGTGTTTTCCTATATCCTTCCTGAATCTGAATTTTTTCCAACTTGAAATCATTGCTGCGAGTCCTGTCTTGGCTAGATATTTTTAACACGCTATTTACAACCCCTTTATTTATTCCTGTTTTACATTTGTACACCTCAATCACATCCTCGCAAATTCTGCGCCTTTCTAGAGAGTGCAGATTCAGGGCCCCTCAGTCTATCCTCACGGATGATTTCTGATACATGGGATCGACTTTGTCTTCCTCCTTTGTACGTTTTCCAGTGCATTTATATCCATTTTATAATACTGTGACCAGAACTGTGCAGCATAATCTAAATGAGGTTTAACCAAAGATATATAGAGTTGAACAACCTGAGGACTACTATTATTTATGCTTCTTGACATGAAGCCAATGATTCCGTACGCTTTATTGCGAGTACTTATGCACTGTTGTCTTGGCCTCAGATTACTGCTAACCAGAACTCCTAAATCCTTTCCGTAATCAGTAATATTAAGATCTACATTATTTAGTTTATATGTGGCATGGTTATTTTCCTGTCTGATGTTTAGAACTTTGCATTTGTCTGTATTAAACTGCATCTGCCACTTCTCCGACCTCTGCATCAGTTTATTCAAATCATCCTGGAGTGCTCTAATGTCCTCATTAGAATGAATTGGACGGACTATTTTGCTGTCATCAGAAAATTTGCTTATGTTGCTATTTATTCCCTCATGTCGTTTATGTAAATTGTGAACAATAAAGGGCCCAACACTGACCCCTGTGGAACACCGCTTGTGACGTGCCACCACTCTGATTTCTCCCGATTTATGAAAACTCTCTGCTGCCTATTGGTCAACCATGCCTCTACCCAGGAAAAATTTTCTCCTATTCAGTGTGCCTTAAGTTAATTTTCCTCGCTAGCCTTTAATGTGGAATTCTATCAAAAGCCTTACTGAAGTCCATATATACAGTATCATATTCATTACCACGATTTTCCTCCTCAAATACCTTAGTGAAAATAAAGTTAGTGAATTCGTAAGACAGGAATGTTCCTTTGTAAAACCGTGTTGAGATTCATTAATCAGTTAATGCCTTTCAAGATGGCAACGAATTGCCTCTGCAGTTATTGATTCCACAAAATTTTCCCATTATGGAGGTAAGACTTATTTGGTCTGTATTTCGAAGCTAAGAACCTCTCTCCTTTGTAAATAGGTATTACATTTGCCATTTATAACTTGCCTTGCACTATGCCAGTTTGTAGAGATTTACCTTGTAGCTACCTGCTCTCTCTTTCCCTACTTTTACCTCTACATGCCCACTCACTTGCGCCTACTTCCCTCACCTTCCTGTGCACCTGCTTCCCCCACCTTCCTGTGCGCCTACTCCCCCATCTCAAAAACCTGCCAATGTATGACAAATTTCTGACATAACCCTAACTCCACTAGACTTTGAGAAAGCCATCGACAACATGCCCATGCACTCAGCCCCAGGCCCAGACTCGTGGAACTCTGTGTTCATTAAGCCCTAAGTATGTTATGGAGGAGGAGGATAGACACAGGTGAGATGCCAGTCACTAAAAACAACGGATATAGCCCCACTCCATAAAGGTGACAGCAAAGCAATAGCTAAGAACTATATACTAAGATTGATGGACTGACCACATCGACTCAAGGTTGAAGGACTGATTACCTCGTTCTCCTCCTGCACTTCACGATTCTCCTTTGTATGGGCTGATGAAGCCACTGTGTGGCGAAACGTTTCCTCAATAAAGATACCCAAGTGTTGCACATGTGTCTAATTTATCAACATGTCGGTTCTCTGAACCATTCATCTACATATATACCAACTTTGTGTTAATTTCAACTTCTTCAAGTATCAGGACAACTGTTACTAACAATGCTTTGGGATGGCAATGGGCAGCCCGCTCAGTGCTGTGCTTGCCAACCTCTTCATGGAAAACCTGGAGACAGAGAAATTCAGCACCCTCATTCCCAACACCGTTACCTGGCTAAGATACGTTGATGATATATTGGTTTTCTATCCGAGACGTCTCAATATCCAGGCCCTTCTCAACAAGATCAATGCAGTTGAACCATCAATAAAGTTTACACTTGAACTCGAAAATGATGGCAAACTTCCTTTCCTCGACGTTCTACTGTGCAGATCTCCCGACAGTGACAAACTTCTCTTCAAAGTGTATAGAAAACCTACCAACAAGGACGATCTTATACACTTATTCACACCAAGACACCCGCACTAAGAGAGGAGTCCTCATTGGCTTCTTCTTGAGAGCTCTTCGCATCTCCAGCCCTTGTTTTCTAGAAGAAGAATGCACTTACATAACACAAGCCTTTACAAGTCTTCAGTTCCCATCTTTCTTCATCCGAGATTGCAGACTCAAGGCACAAGCTATCCTCAACAAACCGCCCATGGAACAGCCCCCTAAACAGTTCATAGTACTCCCATGTGGCGATGTTGCCACGAATACTCGCAGGGCACTTGCTATGAGTAACATCAACGTTTCCACCATAAACACATCTATCAAAGACCTCACTACGAAACGCAGCCCCACACCTCTAACTTCTACAGCAGGCGTCTACGCTATCCCCTGTGGGTTCTGTCCCAAGAAATATGTAGGCGAGACAGGCAGAGATCTTGCAGTCCGCCTGAATGAGCATCGAAATGCCTCTAACAGAGACGATGTAAGGTACGCATGTGTCCTCCACAGAGACTCCACGGGGCATTTGATGAACTGGAATGAGGCACAACTCGTTCTCACCGAACCAGACCTCAGACGCCGACGGTGCCTAGAAGCCTCACTAATCGCCGTCACCGACACTATAGAACGCAACACTGGAAACTACAAAATTTCAAAAACATTGGCATACATGATACTTAAGCAGCACCAACCCAACAACACAGGAGTCACGTGATTTCATCGTCTACCCGTCTTCATCATAGGCAGAGGTTGTTTTTGATAAGGACCTGCCTCGTATGGGCCAGTAGGCCTTCTACAGTGTTCCTCCATTCTTATGTTCTTATGACATTCCTCAGGTCACGTGCGTCACACCTCACTCTCCGCCTATATATAATGTCTTCCTACCTCTGTATGTTAGAAGTGATCAAGGTCCCAGGACCGAAACGTTTTCTAATAAATATGTTATAGTGTTTGCTTACATGTCTTTCTAAACCATCCCACATCATACATATCTTTGAAAGGGTTCTAAGAAGCAGGATTACAAACCACTTGGACTGCCAAAAATTGCTCAATCCAGGGCAACATGGTTTCAGAGTAGGTCGCTCCTGCCTCTCGTAACTACTGGACCACTATGATATGATCTTTGATGCACTGGAAAACAAACTATGCCGATGTAGTATACACAGACTTTGCAAAAGCCTTTGACAAGTGCGATCATGGTGTAATAGCACGCAAAATGCGTGCTAAATGGATAACTGGCAAAGTAGGCAGATGGATCTTACACTTTCTGACCAGTCGAACACAGAGTAGTGGTCTGTTCCACAAGGCCACAGTACTCGCCCCTGTCCGGTTCCTCATCCTCGTATCAGTCATAGATATGTAATCCCTAGCACCGTATCATCCTTGCAGACGATAGTAGGATCTGCATGAGTGTGTCATCCATCAAGGACACGGCAAATCACCAAGATTTCCAATAGGCAACGGAGAACAGTATGATGTTCAATGAAGACAAATTCCAACTACTCCGTTATGGAAAACTGGAGGAAATAATAGCTAGAACTGAGTATACTACAAACTCTTAATCACACAATAGAGCGGAAAAGTAATGTGAAGGACCTGGGAGTGGTAATGTCCGAAGACCTCACCTTCAAGGATCACAACAGTACCACTGTCACATTTGCGAGGAAACTGACAGGATGGATAATGAGAACATTCAAGACAAGAGATGCCAAGCCATTGATGATTCTTTTTAAATCACTTGTTCTCTCTAGGCTAGAATACTGCTGTACATTAACATCCCAATTCAAGGCAGGTGAAACTGGAGATTTAGATAATGTGCAGAGAACCATTACTGCACATATAAGTTCCATCAAACTCCTTAACTATTGGTAACGCCTGGAAACACTTGACTTGTACTCAATGGAGCGCAGGTGAGATGCATCATAATCAACACCTGGAAGATTCTGGAGGGACTGGTCCCTAATCTGCACGCAGAAATCACTCCCTACGAAAGCAAGAGACTTGGCAGGCGATGCAACATACCCGATGAAAACTAGGGACGCCATTGATATACTAAGAGAAAACAATAACTGTCCGGGGCCCAAGACTGTTCAACAGCCTCCCACCAGCCATAAGGGAAATTACCAATAGGCCCCTGGTTGTCTTCAAGAGGGAACTGGACAGATACCTAAAGTCAGTGCCGGATCAGCCGGGCTATGGTTCGTACGTTGGACTGCGTGCGGTCAACAGTAACAGCCTCATTGATCAGGCCCTGATCCACCAAGAGGCCTGGTTATGAACCGGGCCGCGGGGGCGTTGATCCTCGGAATGCCCTCCAGGTAGACCTTCCCGTGCGCCTACTTCCCCCACCTTCCTGTGCGCCTGCTTCCCCCACCTTCCTGTGCGCCTGCTTCCCCCACCTTCCCGTGCGCCTGCTTCCCCCACCTTCCCGTGCGCCTGCTTCCCCACCTTCCTGTGCGCCTGCTTCCCCCACCTTCCTGTGCGCCTGCTTCCCCCACCTTCCCGTGCGCCTGCTTCCCCCACCTTCCTGTGCGCCTGCTCCCCCCACCTTCCTGTGCGCCTGCTTCCCCCACCTTCCTGTGCGCCTGCTTCCCTCACCTTCCCGTGCGCCTGCTTCCCCCACCTTCCCGTGCGCCTGCTTCCCCACCTTCCTGTGCGCCTGCTTCCCCCACCTTCCTGTGTACCTACTTCCCAAATTCCAATGCGCCTGCTCCCCGCTTCCTGTGCGCCTGCTTCCTCTTAATTTTGTCCCCCCTCTCCCTTGCGCCTACTTCCCCCTTTGCGCCTACTTCCCCCTTTGCGCCTACTTCCCCCTTTGCGCCTACTTCCCCCTTTGCGCCTACTTCCCCCTTTGCGCCTACTTCCCCCTTGGCGCCTACTTCCCCCTTTGCGCCTACTTCCCCCTTTGCGCCTACTTCCCCCTTTGCGCCTACTTCCCCCTTTGCGCCTACTTCCCCCTTTGCGCCTACTTCCCCCTTGGCGCCTACGTCCCCCTTTGCGCCTACTTCCCCCTTTGCGCCTACTTCCCCCTTTGCGCCTACTTCCCCCTTGACACCTACTTCCCCCTTGGCGCCTACTTCCCCCTTTGCGCCTACTTCCCCCTGGACACCTACTTCCCCCTTGGCGCCTACTTCCCCCTTTGCGCCTACTTCCCCCTTGACACCTACTTCCCCCTTGGCGCCTACTTTCCCCTTGGCGCCTACTTCCCTCTCCTTTACTTCCCATTTCCTTCTCTCTCCTGTTATAATTTCTCCTCACTCCCATACACCAACTTGCCCACGTCCTTGTCCTTTTTGTCCTGCTTGTCCTTCCCACTTCCCTGCCCCTACATCCTTTTCTCCTCTGCATGTCTTATAATGGCGGGTTATTATTGCCCAAATAACAACCCCAGTCATAAATAATACAATCCTAGACATGACAGTAAGCTCAGTTTACTTGGAGGGTTGTGTCTTCTCCCGGTGACTCCACGAGATGTGGCGCGTCACTTCTATTTTAGCTTAATTTAGGTCTAGTGTAACATTCGAGGAATCACACCATGCGGGTTTGTTTATCAGCTGAGCTTCAGTATGGCATCGCTACCCACCCGTGTTCGTTTGCTCCAGCAAGTTACTCCTGTGAATTTCAACAACGGCCCCAGCAGCCTTCAGTACGAATGTACATGTTTGTTGGAGTTTAAGAAGACATTGAAATGGATGGTATTTTAGGTATTGAGTTGACATTTAACTTATATGAGGCCTTAAAATGGAATTTTATTAACAAGGTACCTTAGTGATGACTTAATTAATATGTGCGGTAGCACTGATTCAGTATGGAGCCAAAGACTAATGGGGCGGGCGGGCACGCACGCACGCACGCGCACACACACGCACGCGCGCACACACACGCACGCGCGCACACACACGCACGCGCACACACACGCACGCGCACACACACGCACACGCACGCACGCGCGCACACACGCACGCACGCACGCGCACACGCACGCGCGCGCGCACACGCACGCACGCACGCGCGCACACACACGCACGCGCACACACACGCACGCGCGCACACACGCACGCGCGCACACACGCGCACACACACGCACGCGCGCGCACACACACACACACACACACACACACACACACACACACACACACACACAGCAAGGTTGGACCTTGTATTCACCATGAGTAGTTCGGACATCGAGGGTATCATGTATGAAAGGCCCCTGGGAGCTAGTGATCATGTGGTTCTGTGCTTCGACTACATAGTTGAGCTCCAAGTGGAGAGAGTAGCAGGAATAGGCTGGGAAAAACCAAACTACAAAAGGGGGAACTACTCAGGCATGAGGAACTTCCTTCAAGACATTCAGTGGGAGAGGGAACTGACAGGAAAACCAGTACAAGAAATGATGGACTATGTAGCAACAAAATGCAAGGAGGCAGAGGAGAGGTTTGTTCCCAAGGGAAACAGAAATAATGGGAAGAACAGAACGAGTCCTTGGTTCACCCAAAGGTGTAGGGAGGCAAAAACTA
>NC_091304.1:7802773-7827773 GCF_038502225.1 Cherax quadricarinatus | reverse complement strand
GAACTTATCACCATTGAACATCATGTTCTCCACTGCCCATTGGAAAACACTGCTTATATCTTCCTGTAATTTTTTAGTGTCTTCTATCGAAGTGACTTCGCTTATTTTAGTGTCATCTGCAAATAATACAAAATTGTGACGGGTGTTTATATCTGTCTATGAGGATGAGAAATAATAGAGGCGCCAGGGCAGTGCCTTGGAGAACCGAGCTTTTTACCTCTCTTAGGCCTGTTAACTGCTACATACGCACACACAAGAACCTAATATCCATTTGCCTACCTTCCCCGTAATACCTATAACTTTCATTTCGTGTGCAAACATCCCATGATCACATTACCTTGTCAGACATCTAGGGTTCTGCAATCTACCCCTGAGCTTGGAGCTGATGAGGTCTGAGCCACAGTCCTCTTACTATTCAGTTTCACAGGATCTTTCGTTGTTTGGATGGTCGTGGAGAAACCTGGTCACATTGCGAGGATGCCTGTGAACATAACGTTAATTATAGTTATTATTAGGCTTATGGGAAAGCGAAGAGCAACTAATTTGATCTAATTGCTTATTTGTCAGGAATTTCTCGCCAAGTTCTGCATCATTACTAAATCGTTCAGGCTTTGATATCATGAGAAAAACGTTAAGTCAGTCGAATCCATTTTTCTCTTATGAAAGAGGGAAGCAGATTTGTGACAGTTTACCTATGGCTGTTGATAAATTAAAAAAAAAATCTTAGTTTTGCTAGAATCTTTGGTACCGTTTCTGGTAGTCCATAAGGACCCATAACATCGGAGGAAAGAATAAAAAGACGAAAGGAGGAAATTTTTTCTCCTTAAATTTTGAGTATTCCTCCCCTTTTAGTGTTTTGAGTGGGTTAAATGACTGACACACACACACACACACACACACACACACACACACACACACACACACACACACACACACACACACACACACTCACTCACTCACTCACTCACTCACTCACTCACTAAAGTAACAGAAGTAAGACACGAGAGAGAGGGATGGGTTGATTGCATTTTCTTGGGCTGCAAGAAGGCCTTCGACACGGTTCCTCACAAGAGATTAGTGCAGAAGCTAGAGGATCAGGCGCGTATAACAAGAAGGACACTGCAATGGATCAGAGAATACTTGACAGGGAGGCAACAACGAGTCAAGTTACGTGATGAGGTATCACAGTGGGCATCTATGACGAGCGGGGTCCCACAGGGGTCAGTCCTAGGACGAGTGCTATTTTTGGTATATGTGACTGACATGATGGAAGGGATAGACTCAGAAGTGTCCCTGTTCGCAGATGTGAAGTTAATGAGGAGAATCAAATCAGATGAGGATCAGGCAGGACTTCAAAGAGACCTGGACAGGCTGGACACCTGGTCCAGCAACTGGCTTTTCGAATTTAACCCCGCCAAATGCAAAGTCATGAAGATCGGGGAAGGGCAAAAAAGACCGCAGACAGAGTATAGGCTTGGTGGCCAAAGACTGCAAACCTCACTCAAGGAGAAAGATGTTGGGGTGAGTATAACAATGAGCACGTCTCCGGAGGCACACATCAACCAGATAACTGCTGCAGCATATGGGAGCCTGGCAAACCTAAGAATAGCGATCCGATACCTTAATAAGGAATCGTTCAAGACACTACACCTTGTACGTCAGGCCCATACTGGAGTATGCAGCACCAGTTTGAAACCCACACCTGGTCAAACACGTTAAGAAATTAGAGCAAGTGCAAAGGTTTGCGACAAGGGTAGTTCCAGAGCTAAGGGGGAATGTCCTATGAAGAAAGGTTAAGGGAAATCGGCCTAACGACACTGGAGGACAGGAGGATTATGGGAGTCTTGATAACGACATACAAACTACTGCGTGGAATAGACAAGGTGAACAGAGACAGGATGTTCCAGAGAGGGGGGACAGAAACAAGCGGTCACACTTGGATGTTGAAGACTCAGATGAGTCAAAGGGATGTTAGGAAGTATTTCTTTAGTCATAGAGTCATAGAGTAATCAGGAAGTGGAATAGTCTAACAAGCGATGTATTGGAGGCAGGAGCCATACATACCTGGAGTTTACCTGGAGAGAGTTCTGGGGGTCAACGACCCCGCGGCCCAGTCTGTGACCAGGCCTCCTGGTGGATCAGAGCCTGATCAACCAGGCTGTTACTGCTGGCTGCACGCAAACCAACGTACGAGCCACAGCCCAGCTGGTCAGGTACCGACTTTAGGTGCTTGTTCAGTGCCAGCTTGAAGACTGCCAGGGGTCTGTTGGTAATCCCCCTTATGTATGCTGGGAGGCAGTTGAACAGTCTCGGGCCCCTGACACTTATTGTATGGTCTCTTAACGTGCTAGTGACACCCCTGCTTTTCATTGGGGGGATGTTGCATCGTCTGCCAAGTCTTTTGCTTTCGTAGTGATTTTCGTGTGCAAGTTCGGTACTAGTCCCTCTAGAATTTTCCAGGTGTATATAATCATGTATATCTCCCACCTGCGTTCCAGGGAATACAGGTTCAGGAACCTCAAGTGCTCCCAGTAATTGAGGTGTTTTATCTCCGTTATGCGTGCCGTGAAGGTTCTCTGTACATTTTCTAGGTCAGCAATTTCACCTAGCTTTAAGACGAGGTATAATAAAGCTCATGGAGCAGGGAGAGAGAGGACCTAGTAGCGTTCAGTGAAGAGGCGGGGCCAGGAGCTGATTCTCAACCCCTGCAACCACAATTAGGTGAGTACACATACACACACACACACACACACACACACACACACACACACACACACACACACACACACACACACATACACACACACACACACACACATCTCAGTAGTACCAATAACCAGTGTCAGTAGCACACTGAGAGGCGGCTACAACTGGCTTGCAGGCTGGCGGCAACACCGGTTGAGGCGGGTGAGGGAAGAAGCTTGCTGGAGATGACGGGTAGCCTGGGGTCCGCGGGCACCACTCACACGCAGCTTATTAAACTCCTGATATCTGCGGAAATACCCGTAAATCCACGCCCACAATGCTGTCACCAATTTGTCCCGTTGGGTTCGGTAACGTGGATTGGGTAAAGGATACTCGCATACCCAGTAATAGATTATAATTAAAACGGAATACATAGGAAATGCCCAGCCTGACCTACGTCTCTGCTCCCTATCTTTAGACTGACTCACGAGATGGTTCCTAAGGGGTGAGCGGGTTCAAAAAATGCTAAGGTCAGCTGCAACAGTAAATAACAAGTGATTCACACAGACGGTTGGTAGTGAGTCACTACTGCTGACACTGGTAACTGGTTACTGGTACGGGTACTACTGAGACACACACACCAACGCTGATGGAATATCAAACAAGTGGGAAGAGTGGCACGAAACAGTCAGAGGCATCACCGGACATCATAGCTCTAACAGAAACCAAGTTCACAGGTATGATAACAGATGCCATCTTTACAGCGGGATATCAGATCCGAGGAAAGACAGAGGGAATAGAGGGAGTGGAGGAGTGGCACAGCTGATCAAAAACTGATGGGGTTTTGATGAGCTGGAGAGGGGAGACAGAGGAGAAACAAAAGAGATTACATAGTAGGAACACTTCAGTCTGGAGGTCCCAAAGTGGTAATTGCAGTGGTGTATAACCCACCACAGAACAGCAGGAGGCCAAGGCAAGAGTATGATGAGAGTAATAGAGCGATGGTTGACACACTGGTTGAAGTGGCCAGAAGGGCTCATGTGAGCAAGGCAAAGCTACTGATCATGGATGACTTCAACGAAAAGGAAATCGATTGAGAGAACTTGGAGCCACATGAGGGCCAAGAAACGTGGAGGGCTAAGATGATGGAGGTGGTACTGGAAAACTTCATGTACCAACACGTAAGGGACACTACCAGAGAGAGAGGAGAGGATGAACCAGCGAGACTGGCCGTAATATTCACCTTGAGTAGTGCAGATATTGAGGACATCACATATGAAGGACCCCTTGGGGACAGCGATCATGTGGTTTTAAGCTTCGAATACACAGTAGAGTTACAAGTGAAAGGGGAAGCAGGAAGAGCCGGACGAATGAAGCCAAACTACAAAACGGGACTATGCAGGAATGAAGAACTTCCTGAACAGGGTTTGGTGGGACAGGGAACTGGCAGGGAAGCCAGTAAACGAGATGATGGAATATGTGGCAACAATATGCAAGGAAGCTAAGGAGAGGTTTGTACCCAAGGGTAACAGGAATAATGAAAAAGCCAGGATGAGCCTGTGGTTCACCCAAAGGTGCAGGGAGGCCAAAACCAAGTGTGCTAGGGTATGAAAGAGTATAGAAGGCAAAGGACCCAGGAGAATAAGGAGAACAGTCGTAGAGCCAGAAATGAATATGCACAGGTTAGAAGGGAGGCTCATCGAAAATGAGAGTGACATAGCAGCAAAATCCAAATCTGATACGAAGCTGTTGTACAGCCACATCAGGAAGAAAACAACAATCAAGGATCAGATAATCAGGCTAAGGAAGGAAGGAGGAGAGATCACAAGAAATGACCGTGAAGTATGTGAGGAACTCAACAAGAGATTCAAAGAAGTGTTCACAGAGGAGACAGAAGGGACTCCAAAAAGATGGAGAGGTGGGGGCACACCACCAAGTGTTGGACACTATATACGCAACCGAGGAAAAAGTGAAGAGGCTGCTGAGCGAGCTAGATACCTCAAAGGCGATGGGGCCAGATAACATCTCTCCATGGGTCCTGTGAGAGGGAGCATAGGCACTATGTGTACCCCTAACAACAGTATTCAACACGGCTACCGAAACGGAGATTACCTGAGATATGGAAGACAACAAATATAGTCCCCAGTTTTAAAAAAGAGACACATGAAGCACTAAACTATTGACCAGTGTCACTGATAAGTATAGCATGCAGAGTTATGGAGAAGATTATCAGGAGAAGAGTGGTGGAACACCTAGAAAGGAATGAGCTTATCAACAACAGCCAACACGGTTTCAGGGACGGGAAATCCTGTGCCACAAACCTACTGGAGTTCTATGACAGGGTGACAGCAGTAAGACAGAAAGAGAGAGGGGAGGGTAGATTGCATTTTCTTGGACTGCAAGAAGGCGTTTGACGCAGTTCCACACAAAAGATTAGTGCAAAAACTGGAGGACCAGGCAGAGATAACAGGGAAGGCACTAAAAGGGGTCAGGGAATACCTGTCAGGAAGGTAGCAGCGAGTCATGGTATGTGACGAGGTGTCAGAGTGGGCGCCTGTGACGAGCGGGGTTCCACAGGGGTCAGTCCTAGGACCGGTGCTGTTTCTGGTATTTGTGAATGACATGACGGAAGGAATAAACTCGGAAGTGTCCCGGTTTGCAGATGTGAAGTTGATGAGAAGAATTCAATCGGACGAGGACCAGGCTGTGAATCGACCCCTGTAGCCACAACTAGGTGAGTACACACACGCACACGCGCGCACCCGCAATGCTTTTGGCATTAATCTTTTATAGAGTTGTAAGGAAGTGGGATAGTCTGGATGTAGTGGAGACAGGATCCATACAGAGTTTTAAGATGAGGTATTATAAAGCTCGTGAAGCAGGGAGAGAGAGAACCTAGTAGTGACCAGTGAAGAGGCGGGGCCAGGAGCTATGAATCGACCCCTCCAACCACAGTTAGGTGAGTACACACGCGCGCGCAGAGCATTTAAACACTTACAGACTCGTCTAGCACTTGGAAGGCCTGGTAGGCACTTGTGATGTAGCCGGTGTTTTTACTCTGGATGGCCCGAGGCCTCGTAACAGGAAAATGAGAACTAATATTTACCAATATCTTACAACATTCTCCATTATTCACACTGCTTTTTCTCTTGTTTATATTTATTAATGCTTTATAGATACAACATTTTGGGAATAAAAATTTGACAAGTGATTTATTGTTCATTAACCGTGGATAAGTAACCAGAATCACGCGTAGTACAGAACCCACTAACGAATGATTTAATAAAAACTACAGTTTACACAGACCTATTTATTGTATAAAGATTGAAAATATTACGTATAATGAAAATGTATTACAGAAATCTGTATAAATATATATTTGACACCTTTCTGAGTTGATTACTATCAAAATAGAAGCAAAGAAAAATAGTACCTGTACTTTAGAAAGTCGTGCGAAATACTTTTGCAATAACACCCCCCCCTTTCAAAAAAGTGGAAAAAACTTACATGGTTGGTTTTAATACATTATCAATATCATCATAGGTTCAACGGTTCGGTCACACGATTGCATTGAACATCAGTTGTTGTTTTTTAATCTAATATGAGTAAGGGTCTCAGACTTTCACGTGTCTGCAGTTAAAAAGGGATAAGCTAGAATTGTTGGTCATCTTGATGTCGGGTCGGTAAGGGACTCTTGACCAAGGACGTCTTCCCCTCTCATGGATCGAACGTGATTGCCTGGCATTTCCCAGGCACTGTATGATCCCTGCGGCTTTAGCGCTTCTCTCTGATAATATTAACTTTATCAGCACCTTGTGGAGCGTCAGTGATGTCAAGAGAGGATGGTTACCAGTATTACTCTCGAATGTTTATCAGTTCATAACTTTAGCTAGCTCTCTGTACACAATGCTTGTAACAGAATTATTTTAAAAATTTCTCGTCTTTCAATCATCTAATGTTTGTTGGTTTATGTATGAATTGGTTTTATAATTAGCTTTCAGTGCTTGATATTTGAAAATGACAAAATTATTTTACTGATTTATAATTGCAATGTGATCACGTGGTAAGTGTTACAACAAATGCAGTTTGTGGAGTGGTTGTGGTAAGACACTGAACTCGTGCTGCCAACGCTGAACACACTGACTGTGTACACTAATCACTAGCACTAAGCTCTGTATACTCGACTCTTAACACACATACAAGGAAATAAGAGCTTACCTGTGTAAGCACTTGAAAATGCACTTGTAATGGGAGATGAGAGGGAGGGGTTGGAGGGATGATGGGAATGTGGGTGGGAGAAACAAAAGCAAGAGGGAGAAAGGCATTGTTCATGGATCCCAGAAGCATCGCTGCATATAACACACACACACATGGTAAAAGGGTTGGGTTTTAGTTGATTGGATTTAAAGCCTGTTGACTACACAATTGGTCTGTAGGGCTACATGTAACTTGTTTTCCACAAGTCGAGGATATAGTACTTGTATATTTTATTCAGGAAAGCTCTTAAGTGTATACCTATGGAGATGTATACCTCTCCAAGTGTTCATGCACTGTTCCTCTCAATGCGCACACGAGTGATACCTTCATCATATGTACAATGGGGCTAAATCAGAATATCCTACGAAACGCATTTTCCTATTAGCCTAGGAATATCAATACAGTATAACAGGATAGTGCCTTTTCTGTATTCGGTAGGGTATGAAAAAAAAAAGAACGGTACAGTGCATAAAATTGTTTAAATAAATTTACGTATATGTGGAAAGGGAAGGAAAACGGAGAATGGGAATCGAAAGCGGGAGGTAGAGGCGAAAACACGGATGGAGTGGGAAGCGAGAGAGAGAAGAGGGGAGGGAATGGGAGGCAAGAAAAGGAGGGAGGTAGAAGGAAAAAGAAAAAAAGGGTGAGAAAGGAGTGAAGGAAGCAATAGGTTTGAGTTACCGTGTGTCCTGCCCATGTTATCAAAATAAATCAGCTGCAGCAGCCTCTGCTCTTCTTCCTATTCCCCGCACACCCTGCCTGACTTGTGTATACGCAACACGTGCATCCACACACAACATGCTGGGTGAAACTGGTTTATGGATCTACGCAAGCTCTTGCCCTCCTCGTCACGGTGAGACGGGAAACTAGCTGCTGTATTGGGATTGAATTGGGAATATGATCCGTGGTCTGAAATCATGGGCGATCTGGGTGTGGCACTGTATCGTGTGTGTGTACGTGTACGTATGTACTAGATTGTTAATGATTGCAGGGGTCGAGTCTCAGCTCCTGGCTTCGCCTCTCCGCTGGCCACTACCGGATTTCCTCACTTCTGGCAGCGTGAGCCCTGTTACACCTGTTCTTAAAACTATGTATGATTTTGCTTTTACCACATCACTGTCTAGGTCGATCTAGCTGGAGTGTGTGCCTAGGGTCAACGCTCCCACGGCCCGGTCCCAGACCAGGCCTCATGGTGGATCAAGCCCTGATCAACCAGGCTTTTATTGCTGCCCGCACGCAGTTCAACGTACGAACCACAGTCCGGCTGATCAGGAACGAACCAGCTCAGAAGTTAAAGAAATATTTCCTAAAATACCTGTAGCTCATCAGAGCTATATGAAAGGTAAGATAGTTGTGACCTCGTGCACCTGATTCCTGCCTCACGAACAGAGTCGCTCTGTCCACCCTGTCAGTGTCTCGGTATTTTGTAAGTCGTAATCATGTCACCCTGGTCCTCCTGTCCTTTGTTGTCAGGCTTAGCTCCTTTGGCCTCTCATCCTAGCTTATGCTCTTCAGCTCTGGGACTGGTCTTTTTGCCGACCTCTGCACTTCCAGCTTCTTGACGTTCTTTATCAAATGTGGGCTCCATATTGGTGCTGCATAATTCAACTTGGACTTGACATGTAACGTATACAATTTAGTGCCGTGAAAGATTCCTTCTTGAGGTGGGTGTGGAGGTGACTGTGTGTGTGTGTGTGTGTGTGTGTGTGTGTGTGTGTGTGTGTGTGTGTGTGTGTGTGTGTGTGTGCGTGTACGTGTACGTCCCTATATGTGGTTGCAGGGGTCGAGTCACTCTCCTGGCTTGGAGAGCCTTATCATACTCTATCTTAAAGCTGTATGGATCCTGCCTCTACCACCCAATTCTCCAGGTCGTTCCACATCTAAGACTGAAGTACTTTCTAACATCCCTGTGAGTCATCTAAGTTTTCAACGGCAGCTGTGCCCTCGTGTTCCTGTTTCCCGTCGCTGAAAGTTTGTTGCTGTCCACCCTATCAACTGTTTATCATATCATCCTCGAGTTCCATCAAGTTTAATTTCTTTAAGCTTTCCTTATAGGACATCCCTTAGCTTTGGGACTATTTTTGTTTCAAAGCTCTGCATCTTTTTATACAATTTATTGACATTCTTGACCAGATGTAGGTTTTATTCTGGTGCTGCATACCACAACATGGGCCTGACGTACACTGTATACAGTGTCGTGAATGATTCCTTAGACTTCTGAAAGCTAATCTTAGATTTACCAGACGAGCATTTACTGCAGCGGTTATTAGGTTGATTTGCGCCTCAGGCGATATGCTTGGTACACTCATCATCCCAAGGTCCTCCTAGAGTGAGGTTTGCAGCCTTTGTACGTATGTACGTACGTACTTACCCGATTTGTGTTTATGGGATGTCGAGAGACTGCTTCTTGCCCCTCATCCTAGATTACGTAGACTGGCATCACAGATTTCTAACCTCACGGGCTTTGCATTCAAACGTCCATAAAAGAGCATGTAAGAAAGAGTGGTATATTTGTCGGTCGAGAGGTCAAGTGGAACAGTGATTACAAGATGGAGCTGGAGGTTCTGGGCGCGGAACAAGGTAGTGGTTGTCACCCTCCCCTCCCTCAAATACCTCTTTGTCGCCAGTGAACTTGTACAAGGTTGAGAGAAGCTTCTGCAGAATTCTTGGGTATAATATTATATAATTATAATTTATATTATGTTATATAATTTATATGTATATATAAATATTATATATAGTTTATTATTAATGAAGTTTTAAACTGATTCAAGGAAGAGGAGGGTAGCCCGAAATCCTTGAATCAAGAGCTTTTCACCCTATCATGGCACCCCTCACGAGTGGTTCCTCGTTGCTGGTGACGGGGCTCAGGATCCAGTGAATTGGACCTGACCTCCCTTTCCTTGGATCGAACCTTATTGCCTCCCATTACTCCATTAGCTGTGTGACCTCCCTACAAGTTTAGCGCTCCCTCCAAATAAAATGGGCGTTTTCGCACGCATTGCAGTTCGTTGATTTCTTCCCGATTTTTATAAATAGCCATAGAAATTTAATATTTGTTCTCGTTTGGGCCAATAACGAAGTAAGCAGGTGTCCGTGCTTCGGTTAGCAGTGTATTCATCTCATACTGAGAGTGTCCGTGGTGCGATCCCCGGTATAGGACGAAACGTTGAGCATGTCTCCTTACATGGGTCATTGGCTTAAGCCGGCAGGAGACTTGGACCTGCCTCGCATGGGCCAGCAGGCCTGCTGCAGTGTTCCCTATTTATGTTCTTATGTGCTGCCCCCTCTTCATCTGGGTGTTACTTACTGCCGAGTCCCATCCTGGGGGATGATAGTACACCATAGATAGGGCTGGGCTTGGGAATGAGCTGAAGTAGGATAACAAGCCTGTAAAATTGATTTGTGTAAAAATAAAAAATTGCCTTGCAGCAAGGTACATCATAATTTCATAGAGGGTTGGCATTCTCATGCTTATTCATTAAAGTTATGGAAGTACTGGAGTTGAAGACCTCCAGTCTGCGTCATATATAGACCAACATTTACTGGGGGGGGGGGTGCAGGGGCTGGGGTTGGTGAGTAAAACTCCAAACATCACAATTTTAGCAATTAGAATTTATGGTCTTTTTATTTTGACTGTACTCATAAAGCAAACGTATGTTTATAAACTAAAAAGCACTTTTTACTTACCGTTGTTATATTGCATTCAAGGAAAAATTCATCCAACACTGGTCTTTTCCATTTGATGACCCGTGTGTTAGTGCCGTGGCTTAAGCACAAGAATGAGGCAAGAATTTTGGGTAGCATAAATATAGGTTGGATGGGTACATGAGTGAATGTGGGTGGGTGGGTGTGAATTGACGCTACCTAACATGGGCCAGTAGGCCTGCCGCAGCATTCCTTCATTCTTATGTTCTTAAATGAACTTTTACGTGCAGTGCAATAATAGGGTGGTGTGGGAGACTACACTCTCCCGCCTTCTTATCGGACATACACATCTCATTCATGGGTATCTCACGGAAAAGCACCCAGTGGCGCTCTGAGAATTTTCAGGTTCCATTGTCAGTTCACTATCTACTAATACTGTCTTGTTTGTCAACGGACACACACAGTATAACTCCGGCGTCGCCACCGCCCTAACTCAGTTTATCAGGCCTCCTTGCCTATGGCCTCACTTTTGACGCAGACTCCCTCTTTGACTTTGTCAGCAGCAGCTTTATTACACCAACTTGGATTATATTTTCCCTTTAGCACTCCACATAACCCTTGCATACTCCTAACCCTCGCTGGTCTCTGATCTTCGCGTATTTCATCTTTAGCACATCCTTCCTTGCAGCGTTGTATGACCCTTGTGGGTTTAATGAAGAGTGCTAAGAAGCAGGATTGCAAATCACCTGGATTCCCAAAATCTGCACAATCCAGGGCAACATGGGTTCAGGGCAGGTCGCTCCTGCCTCTCACAACTACTGGATCACTATGACATGGCCTTGGATGCACTGGAAGAAAATCAGAATGCAGATGTAATATACACAGACTTTGCAAAAGCATTTGACAAATGCGATCATGGCGTAATAGCCCATAAAATACGTGCTAAAGGAATAACTGGGAAAGTGGGGAGATGGATCTTCAACTTCCTAACAAATCGAACACAAAGAGTAGTGGTCAACAGAGTTAAATCGGAGGCTGCCATAGTGAAGAGCTCTGTTCCACAAGGCACAGTACTCGCCTTATCCTCATATCAGACATAAACATAGATATACACCACAGCACCGTATCATCCTTTGCGGATGATACTAGGATCTGCATGAGGCTGTCATCTGCTGAGGACGCGGTTAACCTCCAAGAAGATATAAACAAAGTTTTCCAGTGGGCAACGGTAAACAATATGATGTTCAATGAGGACAAATTCCAACTACTCCGTTATGGAAAACTGGAGGAG
Source organism: Cherax quadricarinatus (assembly GCF_038502225.1). Lineage (NCBI taxonomy): Eukaryota > Metazoa > Arthropoda > Malacostraca > Decapoda > Parastacidae > Cherax > Cherax quadricarinatus. Next base: position 7,815,892 of record NC_091304.1, on the reverse strand, counting down.
ATAATAACTAGAACAGAGTATACTACTGACTCCGGCCATACAATAGAGCGGAAAAATAATGTAAGGGACCTGGGAGTAGTAATGTCTGAGGATCTCACTTTCAAGGATCACAACAGTGCCACGATCGCTCGTGCAAAGAAAATGATAGGATGGATAATGAGAACTTTCAAAACGAGAGATGCAAAGCCCATGATGATCCTTTTCAAATCACTTGTTCTCTCTAGGCTGGAATACTGCTGTACATTAACATCTCCATTCAAAGCAGGTGAAATCGCAGATCTAGAGAGTGTACAGAGATCCTTTACTGCACGTATAAGTTCTGTCAAGCACCTTAACTACTGGGAACGCTTGGAAGCACTTGACTTGTACTCGTTGGAACGCAGGAGGGAGAGATATATCATAATCTACACTTGGAAAATCTTGGAAGGAATGGTCCCAAATCTGCACACAGAAATCACTCCCTACGAAAGTAAAAGACTGGGCAGGCGATGCAAAATGCCGCCAATAAAAAGTAGGGGCGCCATTGGTACACTAAGAGAAAACACCATAAGTGTCCGGGGCCCAAAACTGTTCAACAGCCTCCCATCAAGCATTAGGGGAATTGCCAATAAACCCCTGGCTGCCTTCAAGAGAGAGCTGGACAGATACCTAAAGTCAGTGCCGGATCAGCCGGGCTGTGGCTCGTACGTTGGACTGCGTGCGGCCAGCAGTAACAGCCTAGTTGATCAGGCCCTGATCCATCGGGAGGCCTGGTCATGGACCGGGCCGCGGGGGCGTTGATCCCCGGAATAACCTCCAGGTAACCTCCAGGTGTTTACGAACTGATGCGAATGCGGTGACCAATGGATTGAGGGCTGAGGGCATGCCATTGTTGGTTTTCCGAAGCATGGATTTTAACCGACTTCTGTAGTACGTACATTTTTTGTATGTTAATGTGAATTCGAAGAAAATTTTGCATTGCAAAAAATCCTGATCATGGAGTATGCTCTCTCGGTGTAATAGCGGCTGTGTGAATACTGAATTCATCAGAAAACCACCAGTGTGGCAAAAGTTTCCCAGAGTGCTTTTTCAGCGCCCATTTTAGTACATTTATATATTCTCTGATAGTTGTTTTTATACTTTAAGTAAGCGATCCCATTGTCCACATTTGCGCTTGGTCGAAACCCCAAAAGTTCCTCTGTTTATCACGAGAGAAGCCACAGCAATGCCAAGGAGTACTCGCTTTGTAACTTCAGACAGAGTAGTAAGCAGTGGTGTGCTAACAGGATTTACAAGGGTCAATAGCTCTCTTTGTTGCGAATTTAGCCTCTGGTAATGCTGTTTGCATTGTGCGAGTGAAGAATTTTGAGCAGTGCTGGAGGGCAAAATACACTTTGGTCGCGTATTTGTTTTATCCTATTATTTTTAGTTTTTCTTCCTGGTGTAAGTTTTTCATTTGTCCGCTATAAAAATAGTGGCAAGACTTCACCTAAATGTTTGTCGCCACATTGTGGACTATTTATAATGAAATCGTTATTATAGTGTAAATCTAATACGTACTCACCTCAAACTTGGATGCATATACCCTTGACGGGTATCGAAAATTTTTCTACTCTGCAGCCCGGCTGGTGCTTTCCCTGTCAACCAGGTAGCAGCAGCAGCATTGTCATCATTATTATCATTATCATTATCCAGTAATTGATCTTAATTGAACAATTCCAGTTTTTTAACAATTTCAGTAAAATTTAAAGTTTACACTTACACAATCTAAACTTACAGGGTGTGATCCTTCTTATTGAATGTATGAGTGTTAATATTTTGAATATAATCAGAAGAGGCATATTTTCGTTAATGAATGGAAATCATTATCACTGTTTAATAAAATTGGTAAATTTGAACTTTTGGAGCCCAGTAACAAAAACCTTGTTTTATGCCGCGCACACAGACAGACAGACTTAAAATTTAAAGCCCATTTGAAGAGGCATTCTACAGTTGCACGGGTTCCAACTGTAACCAATTTAGTAAATGACAAATTTTTCCGCACAAGTTTGACTTATTCGGTACTATCCTGTCCATAAGATGCATTAGATATTAAATATTTAAGTCCATAACAGAAGATTTGGACTTACATATGTTGAACGTAATTTAACGAGAATAAGTGTCACAATATTTTACACACAAAATAGGCAAATGTTCACCTACACACTTCAATTTCACCCTCTGCCATCGTCATTGTAGGAGACATCATTTTTTTTTTTAAATTTTGAAGCCTAGGATCAGAGGCTTATGAAAGTTATTAAACCCATTCCAGGAACTCCTGAATGGGTTCTGTAACTTTGATCATAGGGCAGTTGCTTATGCCAGTAGTTATGTGAATCTTTCCCCTACTTATTGTACACCAACGTTGAAAATTTGAAGCCGGTCGGACTAGGCCTTCTTGTTTTATGCACGAAATAAAAATAAATTTCGTAAGGAAGAAAAAAAAAATCAGGCAACCACCTAGTTCCCTTTTCGGGAATACACATTTAAGTGTGTGTCATCCTTCAGCATGTAGTGTTAATTAAAGAGTCATAGCGCCATCTTCCCGTTTTCGCTTTTATCATTATTAAATTAGCCTTTACGTTTGCGCCACAGTTGTGGTGTCTGGAGGAAGATTGACTGTGGCGAGAGCTGAGTGGAGCCACCACCTTATTACACTTGATTATTTGATCAGCGCTGAATATCTCTTTCAGGATTAGTGTCTTCCATGAATATAATAACAGTTGGCAGTATTATATTACTGAATGGAAAATAGTCGATTTTTCATCTCAGGTTATAAATTTTGGAGAAAGAAATCCTGTTAAATTGTAATAACTCGCGTGCACAATTCGAACCCTCCTAATTTTAAGGATGGTTTCCTCTGGATTCGAATCCTTCCTGTTCCGTGAGGAATTCCGTAATTCTGAGAGAACGAATTATTTCTTTTACAACATTGTAAGCCACAGTAAATAATTTGACAAGTGCATTTAATGTTCACTTGGCCTGAAATTTGTTGTGAATTCCTCGTGCTTTTTTTTTTTTTTAGCTTTGGAAAACAATGGAAATTTGAGAGTAATGCGTTCCAGCATAAAATGCTAATTTTTTCTTGTTAGAATGGTGTTCCTACTACCATAAACACTATATCCTTGATGCTTGGCTGAAGTGGTATGTGACACTTGAGAATTACACCTGCTAGGTAAGTTACGCAACACTAAGACATGCACACTGATAAATAACTCATAAGGCATGATTCCCACGTAGCTGATTTACTTTCTAGAGGTATAAAATCCAAGAATTTTTGATCAGAAGAAAAAAGCTATTTTACAGATTTGTAGTAAAAGCTGGGAGCTGGCGGTTTTCGTTGCCTTTCTGATTTTTTTTTGTTTGCGATTGTAGGGATGTGGCGTTAATACAGTATTTCAAACGAAATTTGTTTTCTAGTATTGTTATAAGTAATATTTGAGTAGATACAATGTTGTGGCTGGTGCGACCAATGGAATCTGAAATCCTGACGTTAGTTAGGGAACTGCTGTAGTTCAGAAGGGCGGGTTGAGCGTGGATATCCCACGACTTAGTGTTTGTAGTAGCATGGTAACAGTAGTAACAATTATAGTAGTAGTAGCGTTAGTTGTAGTCGATAATACCATTCTTCTTCTACCTTTGCTATTAAATATCATTAAATATCATTGTTGCAAGGTTACACTTAATTCATATTTTTCAAGTTGATGGTATAACGAGTGTAAAGAGACAACTCCTGCACTATCGTTGCTCATTTGTTTAAACGAGTAGTATTACTCAGACTGTACTTGTTCCCTTCAGCAAATGTCCTTCATGTGGAGTAAAATGTGTAATCAGCCGCAAGCTTGTACTCCTTCCCTTTCCCTCCCGTCCCTCGTCCTCTTTGCTCTTCTACTCCCCCTCTATATCCCCATTCTTCATCTACTCTTCCCTCCTCTCCCTTTCCATATTCCCCTTCATCTGCTCTTCCCTCCTCTCCCTTCTATATCCCCCTTTATCTACCTCCCCCCCCCCTCTCTCTCAAACTATATCTAATAACGTATAAAGTTATTTTAACTTACACTGAAGCATGTACAAGTCGAAATTTACAATAAACAATGAGTGAGATGGAGTTTGCAGTAGTTCCACTTAACTTTTCGCTTGTATTCTTCTTAAATATCTTTATATTGGTTGAAAGTTAGTCGGCAGCATGGGTAGCCCACAGTGATGATGACGTGTTCTTTTGATGTTATGAAAACTATAAAGATGCGGGTGTATCCTTGGCTGTTTCCCACGGTGGTGGCGTGTCTTCTTGAGTTCTACCATTACGATATATCCTTCTGTGTGTTATTAGATCCTCGAATCATCACCTCTGCCCCTGTGGCTAGATATCAGACTAGGCCTTCTAAATCGAAAAAGAAATGTTAGATGATTAAGAAATGTTAATAAACACGTGGAAGTGATGTTTTTAGTAAATATAAGTAGAAGATTTACCTGTCATTTTGCGTGTTTATAAGGAAGTAATGATTAACAATTCTGAAATTCGCCGGTTTTGCATCATATTATAAGACTCGTATCTTTCAGTGTGCTTGCTGTCTGCCAGCCTATTACCCTTGTTTGATTTCTGGTTGTTTCCTTCTTGTTGCTATATTGTATTTGAATTAGGCAGGCTATTGTGTTATGCTTGGTGGTATTCTTGGGAAGCCCCGCGCTAAACAGGCTTTCATGGTAACATTACAGCCTTATTGTAGAGTGGAATCCTTGCTTTAGTCTGTCATCATGTCAAGCCTCATCACATTGTGAAATCATCGGGCTGTGGTTCGTATGTTGGATTGCGTGCGGCCAACAGTAACAGCCTGGTTGATCTGGCCTTCGTCAAACGGCTGTCATCAATGAATCTGTCAGTTTTTCCTCTGAAAATAAACTAACATAAACAGGCATCGCATTTTCTTCCCGAATATAGATGAGAGCTATTTGGCATGAACGTTGTTGTCAGTCGACATTTGACTATAAAGATCTTTATGGCCCAGAACATTGTAAACTACCTTTTGGAACCAAACGTTGCAGATAAAGACTTTTCAATGTACAGAGAGCCTTTATTACACGTATAAGTTCCATCAAACACCTTAACTACTGGGAATGCCTGGAAGCACTTGGCCTGTACTCACTGGAGCGCAGGCGAGAGAGATATCATAATCTACACCAGGAAGATTATGGATGGACTGGTTCCTAACCTGCACACAAAAATCACTCCTTACGAAAGAAAAAGACTTGGCAAGCGGTGTAACATGCCCCCAGTGAAAAGTAGGGGCGCCACTGGTACACTAAGAGAAAACACAGTAAGTGTCCGGGGCCCAAGACTGTTCAACAGCCTCCCACCAGCCATAAGGGGAATTACCAATAGACTCCTGGTTGTCTTCAAGAGGGAGCTGGACAGATACATAAAGTCAGTGCCGGATCAGCCGGGCTGTGGTTCGTACGTTGGACTACGTGCGGCCAGTAGTAACAGCCATGTTGATCAGGACCTGATCCACCAGGAGGCCTGGTCATGGACCGGGCCGCGGGGGGTTGATCCCCGGAATGCCCTCCAGGTAGACTCCAGGTAGTTACCTCCAGCTCGGCCGAAAACTGCCAATATTTCACTTATCAATACATGCAGCCTATGTACATTATGGAATAAGTATTTGTGATACTTTTTGTTTTGAAAGACATTAGCGACAATAGATTAAGTTAGCTTAGTACACGACCTGCACTTAAATGAGGAAACTGACAAGTCAGTATTGAAGCAAGAAGTGGAGATTGTTCGTATAGAAGAGTGCGGGGGAAGAAGGGAGTGGTGGCAGTAACAACAACAATAGTAATAGTACAGGTAGCCACTATCACTCCGTTCCTCCTAACCCTCTCGTATACATTCTCGTTTCAATGTGACTTGTCATTGGTCAAAGTTGGGCCGAAACATTCATTAATTTTCTCTCCTAAGTGCTGGGTATTTGTGTGTTATTCCAGTTAACTGTATTGGCTTTATTCTTTCTAGGCTAGCTTAGGTTAGGTACTGTTTGGTTAGGTTGGTTAGGTTATGTAACTTGAAATCGCCACGCGTCTGTCTTTGTTTACATTGAGCCAGGCGCGAGACACACAAGTGTGCTGCACCACCAAAATAATTTAATTTTCCTTGTATTTCCCAAAAGAAAATTTGCACAAGAAATGATTGCTTAATCCGTGATGTGCATCATTTGTGTGCATTAAAATTAGCAATACTGACCTAGTTCCACCGAGTAGTTGTCGGTAATTCTTACCGCTTATACAAACAAAATTTACTCTATATTGCACTTTGCTATATCAGTCTTGTATCATAATCGTCTCTTACACTAATATTATATTTTAAATTATTTTGAGGCAACTTCTTTGAGCTCGGGTTATAAATGTCAAATTTTATGTTCTAGTGGTAATACATTAGTAACTTGGGTTGTGGTGCACTAACAACTTGATCAGGCCAGCAACCTGGTGTGGGACTGGTCCGCGGGGGCGGTAGCCTCCGGTAGCGACTCCAGGTAAATATTTCTTTAAATATTTGTATCAGTTCACAAAAGCTTTGTTCTTTATTTCAAGACTTTCTCAAAGATAAACGAAAAAGGTGCAAGGAGAGAGAGAGCTGATGCTATTCCCACAAGATTACTTATATATATATACACATGCCGCTAACATCATATACGGTATAGCAGTCGGTATCGGATGCTCATGCTTTAAAAAAATGGTATGGAATTGCTTATTAATATTTTTAATAAAAGTACTCAAACATGTTTCATTGTTAATACAAGTAACTTCTATTGTGAGTGTTAATCACTCAGGTGTCGCGTGTTGTATAGAAAATAAATGGTGGTATGGTGCAGTTAGGGAATTACTGGACGAGTCTGGTGCAGACGTTATTGGATTTGTCGACTTATCTCCTACCGGCTTCTACAGTTTTTTTTCTTTTTTATCTCTCTCTACCCGATTGGCTGTTGGAGACAGCCAGCCGGGTAGACACACCTGTGACAGTTTTGCCTGCCTCCTCACTTTTCACTCTCATATAACTGTATTAAGTAACCAGCATCAATGTATGAATCACAGTCGGGTTCTTAATATTGCATTATCATTTTTCAAGAGCATACTATGTTAAAGATGAGTACCTTCAAGTATTTGTTTAGACCTCACAACATTGCCTCAGTACACAGTCTGTTCAGTTATCTGACATCTTGACAGTTAACAATCCTCTCTTGTTCCACTAGCTCGGTTGCTTTCAATAGTTGCACTCATCCGATTCCCTCTTCATAATTAGATGCTTTTCAGGAGGCGTTTATGTAGTGTAATTGCTAGTTACGGTTCGTTACAGCTCGTTTACCTCACGCTTACTTTGTTCCCTATTGTCTGATAGGGTAGAGGAGAATAGCTATGGTGGCGTGTTTGTGTAAATTACCTTGTATGAAGATGATTTACAGTTGTTTCTCACGTGCTGTGAACACAATTTTTTTGTAGATCAGCAGGCTCACGAGTATTGTGTTTGTGTAATAGTTGATGCACTTAAGTGTGTTACTAGCTTAGTTGTGAGGATAAGCATTTGGGAGTATCAAAGACAAAATTATGTACTTTTCTGTTATGATTCGGGAGCGACTTACATGCCAGCACGACACAGGATCTTTTAGGACTGAGAAATCGTATGGTAATACCGACTGAACGTAATTTGTCAGGCTTTTAAAATATGCATCATCAGAGTGGGTATATTATACATACTGCATTCATGTGCAGCGCTTAGCCCGTATGGATCATTCAGCACAAGAAGTGTTGAAGACTCGATCTTCAGGTAAGACACATATGCAACAGTTAGGTATCTTTATTATGAAACGTTTCGCCTACACAGTAGGCTTCTTCAGTCGAGTACAGAAAAGTTGATAGAAGCAGAAGATACTTGAAGACGATGTAATTAGTCCATCACCCTTAAAGTTTTGAGGTGGTCAGTCCCTCAGTCTGGAGAAGAGCATTGTTCCATAGTATGAAACAATATGGAGATGAAGTGACAGGATGGAGCTTTATATAGCGCCAAGAGGTGAGACGTAGGTCACTAGAAGAGGTAAGAACTCAGATGTTGAGAGTTCTTACCTCTTCTAGTGACCTACGCCTCACCTCTTGGCGCTATATAAAGCTCCATCCTGTCACTTCATCTCCATATTGTTTCATACTATGGAACAATGCTCTTCTCCAGACTGAGGGACTGACCACCTCAAAACTTTAAGGGTGATGGACTGATTACATCGTCTTCAAGTATCTTCTGCTTCTATCAACTTTTCTGTACTCGACTGAAGAAGCCTACTGTGTAGGCGAAACGTTTCATAATAAAGATACCTAACTGTTGCATATGTGTCTTACCTAACAACCTGTCGGTATTTTATACCATTTTAATGTTCACTCGATCTTCAGTTTGCTAATAGTGCGACAGACAAGCCACTTAACTGCACCGGGTCATGCACACCCATAAGCTTGAAAAAGTCTAATGATTTGCAAATGTAATATTCATTATGTAAGGGATGTGCACTTGAGAGGAGAGACTAAAGAAACTGAACCTGATGACAAGAAATATATCCCGCAACAGGTATCTTTTGTGGGATAATAGATGACTTGTATTAAAGCTGAAAATATGTGAGTAGCAGAGTGCCACTCATATATATTTAATACAAGTCAGTACAGTACTTTTTTTCCCCTCGGTATAGTAAGGAAATAGAATGTGGAACTGGAGATGGTGGTGGTAGATGCTAACACTGCAATCTCATGGAATTCCTTAAGTATAACAAAGTTAAGGTCCCCATTTTTGTGCTGCAGTTTATATGGATTTAGGGATTACCCGAGTAGTGTAGACAGGTAACCTAACCAGAAAGTATCATGAGGGCGGCCAGATAGACGGTGGTCATGGATGTCAAAATGACTTTCCAGAGTTGTACATTCAATTTAAGAGATATAAAAAAAATGGAATGAGGAAAGCCAAGTGAGAATCTGGAATTGATGCCGCAAGGGAATCTGACCAATTAAGTTGTCTGAGGACATTGTCCTCAGACAACTTAATTGACTGAAACCTAACAAGTCACCTGGCCCTGACGACCTGTATTCAGAGGTTCAAAAGGAATGTAAAAAGGAACTTAGCAAACCATAAGTTTGTCTTCAAAAGATTTCTACAAATGGATATCGTTCCTGATATTGGAAAACGGCAAATGTGATATCCATAACCAAGGTGGGAAATAGGTCCTTAGCATCAAATTTTAGATCAGCTTAACCTCAGTTGCGGGAAAGTTGATGAAATCATTTATTGCAGATGCAGTTCGAAAAAACATTGAAAGATACAATTTTATCAATGTTAATACTGTTTTTTAATGGGCGTTCTTGCCTTAAGATTTATTTTTTTTTTACAGAGGTTTTTGAGGCAGTTGATCAAGACAAAGAATACGATATTGTGTTGGACTTCTGTAAAGCCTTTGATAGTCCCACACAGGCGATTGATGAAAGTAGTGACACATGATATAGGAGAAATAATCTCTTAGGTCGAGGAATGGCTGACCGATAGGCAACATTCTGCATTAATGGGGAGAGATGAGAATGAAGACCCGTAACAAGTGGTGTGCCACAGGGGTCAGTATTGGAACCAATGTTGTTCACAATTTACATAAACGACATGAGGGAATAAATAAGTTTTGCTGTCAGATGAGGACAGATCTACTAGATGACCTGGAAAGATTAAAGTGGCAGATGGAGTTCTATGCGGACACATGTACGTACGGTTCTAATCCTAGGAATAAATAAGGTACTAATAAGCTGAATGTGAGAATTTATTAGGATTTCCGATTAGCAGAAATCTGAAGCGAGGACAAATGTTTTAGTCCGCAATAAGGCTAACAGGATTCTTGTCATTATGTCAAGAAGTATAAATAAAAGTACTATGGTTATACTTCACTCATAATCAGAATATTTGAACAGGTCTTAAACAAGATTGCCAGTCACATGGAATAACAACAGATGCACAATCTAAGGCAGCATGGGTTAAAAACAGGTGGTTTGTTTTTCATTCTTATATCCGACATAAACAAAGACATAATTCACAGCACGGTAAAGTCTTTTGCTGATACCAGAATCTCAATGACAGTGGCGTCCGGGAAAGACATAGCGAATCATGAAGATTTGCTCTGCTATGGAAAAATGGAGGAAATAGAGAATGAAATGGAGTGCATGAGAAGCTGGAATCACAAATGGCGCGGACGCTCCATTTGTGAGACTTGGTAGTGGTTATGTCATATTTCACATTCAAGGATCACCACAGTATTGCTATTGCTACAGCAAGGAAAGTGATGGGTTGGATGACCAGAACTTTTAAGACGAGATGCTGAGCCACTGATGATACTCTTTAATTCACCCATTCTCTCCAGGCTGGAATACTGCCGTATACGTACAGCTGCCTTCAAGGCAGGCGAGATTACTGAGCTAGAAAACGTACAAAGAACTTTCACTGCTCATGTACACTCATTTAGACATCTAAACTACTGGGAATACCTGAAGTCCCTTCGCCTGTATTCCTTGGAATGTAGACAAGAAAGATAAATCATAATATACACCAGGAAAATCCAGGAGGGACTGGCCTGGAAAATCATGGAGGGACCGGTTCTAAACCTGCACAACAAAATCACTCCGTTGTGGAAGCGAGAGACTTGACAGTGCAAAGTACCTCCATTGAAGAACATGGGGGGTGCGACAAGTACACTGAAAACTCGTCGAGTGTCAGAGGTCCCCGACTTTAAAACCCTCCCTCCTGTGCATAATGAGAATTACCATTAAACCAGGCTGTTACTGCTGGATGCAGTAACAGCCTGGTTGACCAGACCTTGATCCACCGGAAGACTTGGTCTGGTATCTGGCCGCGGGGGCATTTACCCCAGGAAGTATCCTTTAGGCATCTTTGGTAAAGCCTCAGATTATACTTCCTAGCTTTGGTTTCTATATTACAGAATGGACATAAATGCGTTGGAAAATGTACAAACATACCATTTATCGGACCCCCTCCCATCCTCTTTTTTTTTTCTTTTTTTTTTACCGAGATAGGCTGAAGGCAGTGAATCTGCATTCTGTAAAGACATAAAATTAGGGGTTGTGTTACTGGGTTAAAGTTGGACAAATTTAGATATAGAAAGAATTTGGGGAAGTATTAGATGGGTGGTAGTTTTAACGCTACTTCCAGGTAGCGTCATTAAGACGAGATCTTGGAGTTGCTTGAAATATAGGTTGGACGGGTATATGAATGGTTGTGAGGGTTTGACCTGCCTAGCATGGGCCAATGGGCCTGCTGCAGTGTCCTTATTTTTATGTTTATGTAATTTCAAGTGTAAGAAAGATTGTTTTTCAAAAGGGAAGAAACCAGTAATGCCGGACCACAGAGTTGAGGCAGATCAGGGGTCAAGACTGGTCAGGTATGCTCATGCGCAAGTCATATGACTTGGGCCAACATTAAAATATTTTAATAAGGCAATATTTTAGAACGTGATGCTTAAAAAAACGTAAGAAACTCCTCTGATGTGTCACTTACATGTGATGGATATGGGGTGTACAGTAAACAAGCTGCTTGGTGGCAAAAATCTAACTTGTGAAAGTAATCTGTTTAAAAGCACGGGCAAGGAGTGGTTCCCACCTGAGCGTTGAGGGCTGGTTTGTAGCTGCGCCGTGGCATATGAAGGAAGCAGCCTGGAGTAAGGGGGAACACCTGACAGCACACGAGCGTTACAGGTGTTGTTGGAACCTAGCGTAGAAAGGGGAACACCGGCTAGAATCGGTGTTGCAGGTGTTATTAGTTCATGGGGTAGAGGTACGCGGGACACGTGCTGGCATAGGATTGTGTTGTAGGTGTTTTTGGGACCAGGAAGTTGGAGGGTTATGAGTAGAGCGAGGGACAAATGACAGAGAAAGGGGATAAGGTAACCTGTTAACCGAGAGACAGGGGTGATGCAGAGGGGTAAGTAAACACGCGTGATAGCGTGTTTACTTACCTCTCCGCATCACGGCACTTACTAGGTAAGTGCCGTGGGAAAGGGCGGTGGAAAGAAGCAAGCTACACAATTTACGGCGTCATTCGTTCCTAGACAAATGAACCAGATCGTAATGCTCTTAAAACTGTATAAAGTTTGCTTCCATCACTTCCTCTTTCAGTTCTTTCCACATTCCACTTGTCATAATGCGATGCTGTGTATATAGACTTCAGTAAGACCTTTGATAAAATTCCACATAGGAGACTTTAAGAAAGTAGCTGCACATGGAATAGGAGTAGTAGTTATTTCCTGGGTTGAAGCATGGTTGACTAATAGGTAACAGTTTACATTAATAGGGAGAAATGGGAATGCGGACCTGTTAAGAGTGGTGTGCCACAGGGACCCGTATTGGGATCCTTGTTCACAATCTACACAACGACATTGATGAGGGAATAAATAGCGACATAAATAAGTTTGAAGATGACACTAAAATAATCATTAAATAATTTCTGATGTGGACACTAGCAGGCTACGGGATGACCTAGATAGGTTGATGTGGTCGGAGAAGTGACAGATGGCGTTCAATGCAGACAAGTGTAGGGTTCAAAGCCTAGGAAAAAGAAATAACTATTGCACTTATAACCTAGACAATGTGGATCTTAGTCATGTGAATGCAAAAAAGATCTAGGATCTCTGGGTAGCTAATAGAATTCTTGGCTTCTTGTGAAATATAAATAGAGGTCCTAAGGTTATATTTCAACTTTATATAAATTTGGTTAGATCTCATTTTGATTATATTGCTCAGTTCTGGTCTTCATATTATAGAAAATATACCGAGGAGGATAACGAAGTTGATTATATGTAGCAGAAATCTTTACAGTGGATATCACTAAACTTTCACTGTTCGAAAAGGCGTAGAATTAGTGGAGGCGTGATTGAAGTGTACAAATGGTAAACAGGAATAAATGAAGGGAATATAAGTAATGTGTTGAAAATAACCAAGACAGGACTCGCAGTAATTAATTAAAGTTGAAATTTAGAATTGGAAAGGTTATTGGAAAGTGTACTGATTTGGTAGAGTTGTAAATGAGAA